>NW_027271391.1:442500-630000 GCF_040938485.1 Diadema antillarum | reverse complement strand
ATTAAGTTCAATGCAACCACATGTACACTGTAAGACAGTCGAGAGCATTACCTGGTGCACAATAGCAGCTGCAAAGCCCAAATGGCTAAGAAGAAGATTCATGAGTTCTTTGACGTGTGGTCTGTGATAGATGTCTGGGATGAGAAGAATCGCTTTGTAGTTCTACAGAGTGGGATACCAAAACAATAAGAAATCATTAAAACTATTAGGTCAGGAAAGGGACAAGAACCTACGTAGTAAGAGATGGCCTTTTTGCAAGGGTAGCTCGCAATGGACTCACATACGGCAGATGATGGACTTGTGCGCACACAGCGATCGGATGGGAGTGAGCGCCTTTTCAAAAGTGGCATCGCAATTCGTACGTTTCTCCTTGTGTCTTTAATTATTCCTACCAAATCTGGTAGGAAAACTCAAAATATAAAACAATTTCCAAAGCAGAATATTAAAACTAATTCTTAAAAATATGAAACATGGTGCATGGTGCTTGATTGAATCTCAGCACATATCATTTTAAAGATATCCCCCTCTAATATGAATGGAACAATCTCATACTTTTCCCTACCATTCTGGTGTTTTCATTGGTCGATATCATAAGATATGAATTATGCAAATACATTAGCATGATAGATTAATTATGCATGAAAGCTCATTATCAGTGTCTTGATGTTGCTTTTGAAAGAGTGCTCGCTATTCTCGCATCTCGCCAGTTGCACGCTGTGTGTGCGAGTTCATTGCTCTATGTGTGCATGTGCTGAAATTATAGCGAGCTGCCTTTGCAAAAGGCTAAGTAAGAGACCTAGAAAAAAAGAAAAAAAAAAGAAAGAGAAATCAAACATATGGGAATATACAATATGAAACAACATTAACAGTGTATATCAAAACAACGCAGAACTTCATATGTTTCATAACTTTTAAACATGTTGAAACTACTATGGTTGCACCATTCACCACCGGCACCACGTTTTCAAAAGTGGAAGCGGCCACTTCCGGGTTTCACGAGCTAACAAGCAAAAAAAAAAAAAAAGGCCTTCAGCGCAACTTCTGGTGGCACATCAGGGTTTCTTCAGCTGACAAGCAAAGAAAAAAAAAAAGGGTCTTCAGCATATTACCAGGCTCAAAAGGTTAATGTTTCATTTTATTTTCTTTCTTTTTTCTACTCCCACTTCCGGGGTAAAAAAAAAAGGTGGGCCAAAGTGTGACACTCTTTGTATTTCTAAGGACGGGTGCAAAAAAAAGTGTGTGTGTGTGTGTGTGTGGGGGGGGGGGGGGGGGGGGGGGGGGGGGGGGGGGGGGGGGGGGGAAGCGCCTGAGCCTGAAAAGTTTAATAGTGAAATCAAGATTAGGCAGATGTGGGTACTATTCAATGCCACTCATTAAACCGAGAATAGAAGGCCATTCATTCTTTATTCTGTGAAAATGCACATAGTAAACATGCTTAAGCTTGAAGGCGACTGCTAGGATCTCCATTAAAAAAAAATAATAATAATATAATAGTGAGAGGTACATCTGAACTCGCGAGGACACATGAAAAATCAGAAAGGTCTGCTATAAAGGTCATATTGTGTCTGTCACATTGACCTACATGTATTTGTTATCTTTTTCTTCACCCACGAGGGTTGTAAAAATTAGTGCAGGAATTACATACTACATAAGCTGTAATATTCAAGTACAGAGATCACAGACCTTTTTGCTACACTATGTTGTTTTCTATTGTCTTTCTGTTCCATTTTGTTCATGACCCAAGGGGGCAGTAAAAATGAGATCAGAAAGTATTGTATAAGCTGTAGTACTCACATACAGAGATTACAGACATCTTTGCGAGCTGTTGTTTTCACAATTTGATGCCTAGGCTATTGAGCACACTAATGCAATTAAGATCAGGTAGCAATATTTGTACATGGCCCAACAGTAATTTGCATTTTTTAAAAAATTAAACCCTCACAAAAATAACGGCATTTTACTGTACAAAGCCTTCATTTTGAAAAGATTCAACAACGTATTTATGCATCCTTCCATAATGACTGTCCTTCAACAAAAGTTGTCATTAATTCACATGTACACAAATACAAGGCAGATGTCACTTACGCCCACATAGACATGCACAAACACAGAACAGGACCCTAAAATTCATCAGTGTGCATTTAAAGAAACAGCATGAATTTTAGGGAACCCCCCCCCCCCCCCCCCCCATAAAGACATTGAATTTACACGTTTTGTACATGATCTGTACATCAGTCCAATCCTCTAACACTGGTTCAAGAAAGTGGCTGTGCAAGTCTCCATATTTTTTTTTTCATAAAACTACCTAAAAGGAAGAACAAGAGAACAGTACCAACCTGAAGGGGGAAAAAAATACAACAAAAGAGAGAGAACAATAACAAGAAAACAAAGACGAAAAAAGGATACCAAGAAAGCAAAATATATACTCTGTCTGAAAAAGAAGAAAAGAAGATAAAAGAAATCAGAAAAAGAAAGGAAGAAAGAATGAACTAGAGAAAGATTCAGATGAAAGCTCTTGCACACATACATTTACCTGTATTTCTTTCTTGGGAATGTTGAGGCTGTGCTGCATTATGTGAGTCCATATTTCAGCCAGGTCTTGCATCCTAGATGTAAGGGAACCCCCTATTCCCTTGTGGATGTTTAGCCTCCCATGGCGAATGGGCCAGTGTGTGTCAAACGGAGCACATGGCTCCAGGTACAGTGCCTACAAGAAGGAAAGTAGAAGGTGCATTATCAAAATTCTCCTACAAAAACTCGCAAACAGCATTGCAATATTCTCATGGCTAAAAAAACAGTATTTTTGATGGAACTTATTTTCACTTTTTCTACAACAGACATGTATCAATGCCAAAAAAACAGCATTTTCTATGAAACCTGCAGTATTTTTGAAAAACAGTACAAAATACTGCAAAAAAAAAAAATGCAATCTCTTTGACGTATAAAGTTGTAGACCTCCTGGCCATGTGTATAGTACTGTAAAACATAGAACTGATCACATGCATTTTAATTTTGCAAATGTCACAAGAGCCAAGATATGCAAAATTAAAACGCATATTAGGCACTATAGTGTTTATTTCTGGTCTCAAGTATACAGGCATTATGGACATCATAATCTTCCACCCTGATCCAATGCAAAATCTTGCAGAGACTACATGACATACTTCTAATCATTTTTTTTTTTTTTTTGGAATAGATTTGTTGTAATATCAGAGTGGCAACTATTACAACATGAGCTCTTCTACTGGACATTATCATGTTTCACATTGTATACTTGTCTACAGTGATGCCTACTTTTGTAATTTGGCTTCTCGTTACTATTCGACAGAAAACTTACGGAGGTGATTTCCAGGTATGTTAACCTCCGACTCATTACGCCATATCATGTATGCACAAACACACAAATGGAACGAACTCCTGTACTTATCACATCTCATAGCTCAAATCTTTTAAATATGAGTTCCAAATTAATGCCTCAATCATGATAAGCACATCTGCACTGGGCTTTCTGAGTGATTTTGAACATGAGATACATTTCTTTAGCAAAGCAAATCAAAGGGATGGTAAAGTTGTGGATGAGATTGAGGATTCAGAGACAAACTCTCTGTGAGATAATTGAGACCACTTTTGAATTTATATTACAGAGCATACAAGTCAAAGAGAAATTCAAAGTCCATTGATAAAATGGCCGAGATATCCCAAAAGTGTTAAAACAAAGCGTCCTAACAAAAAGGTGGATCTCACCTTTTGTTATGACCTCTTCATTTTTGGATATCTCAGCCACTTCAAAACCAATTTTCATCAAATAAACTTTGAATTTTTCTTGAAACTGTATACTCTTTCATATTTCATAAGAGGTTTCTAATTATCACACACACACACAAACACACACACACACACACACATACAGAGTTGAGAAACTGAAAGCCCATCTCAACCAAGATGATACCATCCCTTTAAATCTATAAAATCATCAGAATAGAAGAGAACACACCTCCTCTCCAACAACAACTTCTCTTCCATCATCTGTCCTTGTCCAGACCATTCCCGAGTTGTCATCAACAGACTGTGGCTTGGTGGCATCATTAAATGAGTGAATCTGCATGTGCATGGGACAAACAAGTCTAATCTTTCCACGTCGAATCCACATTTCCCTGAAAAGTATTGTCAGCTTCACATTTCCACATATTTTTGTTAATGTCATATACAGTACGTGGATGTCTACTCACAAAGCTTACTGGGTCAGAAGTACTGAAGAGAATTCAGGTCACTCTTGTCCTCATTTTCCTAATATTTCAATATCTTTATTTCTTTCGACGTGACACTTAAACTCAGTTTCTCCTACTTTCAAGTAAATTTGGATCTGAAAATCTTGGTACTTCCAAGAAATATCAACATTCAAGTGACAAATGCAAGTATAGAGCACAAAGGACACTCAAAATACACATCTTTCTAGTACCTGTAATCATTAAGAACAGTATACTCCTGGTTCATTTATTTCTTGTTCAATGGCTACAGGCCCTTTGTGTCACATTTAAAAATCACATTCTCATGCAGCTCTTCACACACATTGTATCTTAATAGTAATAACAATTGCACTGAGAGACAAAGTGATTTTATTTCACCTAGCAATCTATGCATCAAAACACAGCAGATGTCATCTCATCTTGAAATGAATTGCAGTGTATGTTCAAGCTAAACACTTGTTGAAAATTAGTGGAACTTTTGCTCCACAATGTCTCAAGAATTTGTTCTTATAATCTATGTACATATATATATATATATGTCTATAATTTACATATTAAGTTAATCCATCAAAATAAATGGATTAGCATTGCACTATACTTCTTCTATATTTCCTGAACATGGACATTAAAGCTGACATTGTCAATTACAAGAAGTCAGTGTTGTATTAGCATATTGCTACTTTAAATGCACAATGAGATTTTCTATGAGTCTTTCATGTCATAGCAGAGTTTTTGAAAGCCACAGACTATTGCAGTCCTTTTGCAGAGGCAAATTGTTCAGTCAGTTCCTTGTATTTTGTACTTGTCCATTCATTTGTGGGTGATGTAATGCTGAAGTACGGCTTACTTCCGATGTATGTATGCTCTCTCTCCGGTGACCTTGAGATGTCTTTCGTGACCAGATTGCCTGCTCTACCATTTTGAGGGCCTGATCCCTCTGACTGGAACTGTTTGGATGCTACATACAATTTAACCAAAACACACATAAAAACATAATGACAATGTTTGAGTAACACTTCCAGCTTTTTAAATGTAATAATTACTTGTTTTGTGCATCTACACAGTTCTAATAGTCACCAATAGAATATCACGAGATGGGATCATAGGTTGATATTGTAATACGTTTGTACCTGTTGTACCTTCAAACTTTACATTGATTACAACTTAGAGCTCTGTGATTTAGACTTAATTTCTTCCAGGTAAAAGTATCTTAAAGATGGTGATGTAATTAGTAAGTACACGACGCATATGTTTTTGTTTTCTTTTCTTTTTTCTTTTCACCATCCACAGCATTAAACTCACTGATAGTCCATCTCTGCAGAGGAGTTCGTCCTCCTGCTTCTTCTGTCCTGCCTTGCGGTGGCGTCTGGCAATAACATGGGGCACTGCTACAGGATAAGGGTCAGATGCTCGCCCGATGCGCAGCCAGTACGATCCCGGATGGATCACAATGATGGAATCTTGATTCATTGGCTGCGTGAAAAATTTTAAAGTTTGGGGAGAAAAAGATATATCAATTCAAAAAGTGTCAACTCTGCTACGTGTCAGATAGACTTTACAATTTTTTCTGTACAATACACACACAAAAATATGAATCAACCTTCAATCAATTTTCATCAAATAAACATTGAATCCTTCTTAAAATTACATGCTCTTTCTTATTTTATAAGAGGTTTCTCATTATCTCACTTAGGAATGTTAGAAACCTGAATCCCCACCTCAACCAGTACTGTACAGTCCCTTTAATGTTACTTTGGTTTTTATTTAGTGCAGGTACACATACCCTAATTGTATCATAGCAATTTGTATGCGAGTATATTAATATGATGAGTACATACTGGAAATATAGCATCCATTATGTTGAGACTGAGCCAAGTGGGCTTGCTGTTTTGCGATCAAGCCAGTGAATTTTCTGTTTTGTGAGATCAGTCAGAGACTGCCTACTGTTGTCTTGTCTCAAATCTGAAACATTATGATCAGACGAAGCAAGCTGGGTTAAGAGAGTGAACTTAAAAGTGAAGACTTGAATTGAATTTAGTGTATCATAAGTATCAAGGTACCATTAGTGCCAATAGTGGCAATAAAGGTTTTTGAACATATCATTTTATGCCACATTCAAGATATCAACTGATATTATGTAGTACTGTATCAGTATTTCCTGACAAACATTACATGGAGAATGCAATTTTTGAATAACTAGCTTTCTATGTCCCAAATGAGAGAATATGAATTTGTATCCTTTGAATTACAGTATCCTTTGAATTACAGTATCCCGTAATCAGGGGAAAGTGTTGCAGTATAGCAGTACATGATTTGATTTGTCTAGCTACTTATCACTGGATCTTAGGCCTGCCCAGAAATCCAGTTCTTCCACGAGACTGACGTCTTACAGTGGCTGTATAGGAGGAGATTCCATGAAGCCAGACAGAGTTTCCTTGGAAAATCCCTGACGACAAGATACAGACCGATCTGTTGCTTTGGTCAAGGTCTAATCAGAACTAGATATAGTACGTAGTAGTACCGGTGGGCGGTACTAACGCTACCACAGTATAACTGTGTACAAGGAGTGCCCCGGGGTTAGATTTTGCCGAGTAGGACCCAACTGACTGGGGTGTTTCTTCATTTAAAATAACTTTCAATTTTTAGCACTGCAGTACTAATAAATTGTAACATTAATTAGTTGCTTTTGTATACAAAATAGATGACATTTGTAATCTAGTAGGCCTATAGCATTTAATAAACAAATTCAAAGTTAGGCCTAAATATTTAAATGCAACTGAACATAAAATAAATAGCAGTGGTTGTTAAAGAACTTCCAATCACTGTGCATTTTGATATCACTTTATTGTTATTTTATAATAAAGACTCCGTCAGTGGCGTCACTTTTCGTGACAGAGATGACGGGTCCAACAATTAATTCTAAAGAGGGACACCGCGCTAGGGTACTTTCGCACCTGTTTGTCAAATACTTGCATCTGAGTGAGATTCAAGTCCAGCAGAAATGGAATTTCACCATTTTGTCACTTATCTACTCGTTATAATCTCGATCGCAGCTACTCGCTCGGCGCTAACTGCGTTGCACAGCTGTAGCAAGTAGGAGCAGACAGTTCTTCTATGGTGTCCTTAAAAAGAAAATACTTTTTCCACCTTTCTCTTGGCTTCTACCGAGTCGCGGTATAGCGATTTTAGGATTGGGGTTGGTCATACAGTGTATTTTGTGTGTGTTTGTGTGTGTGTTTTGTTTTATATACAAAATTCTTGATTTACATTAGTTTACCGTGATGTTGAATCAAGGTAAATCAAGATTTGTGTATTTGATAGTGACAATGTAGAATATGTTGCTATAATTAAAAATTTGTGTTATTTTGCAATGAAATAATTTATTTGTCTCTATGAAGAAGAAAGAAAAATAAAAGATTGACAAAGACAAAAAAGTGTGTGTGTGTATGTTAATTGGCGTGAATGAAAGAAGATTGTGCAAATGTGGTGATAAGACAAGGGTGAAAAATATAAGGGAAAGGCTAGGAAAAGGGGGAAAGGAAAGGAAAAGGGGGAAAGGAAATACTCAAACTCAAAGGTACACTGTATCAAAAAGTCAAACCCACAAAAAATGAAACAAAAGGTTTACAAAATAGAGCGTTCACTAAAAGATAATGGAAGGAAAGAAAGAAGAGAAACTTGCATCATAAAGGAAAGCAAGGGAGAGATGGATAAGTTTGAAAAGAAAGGAGGAAAGCAATTACTATAAAGAATTACAAATTGAGAACAAAAAAGATGAATCAAACCTGGATGAAAGCAAAGATGAATGTGAAGGCAAGAAAGAATTAAATACAGATTGAATGGGAAATAAAGGGGAAAAAAATCATTAGAATGACATGTAAGAAAAAGATATTGGAGAGGATACAAAAGACCCTTGTAATTGGAGGGAAAAACAACCCATGAAGGAAACAAAAAATAGGCAGAAAGTAGATCTACACAGTCAAAAAGGAACTCCTTTGAGAAAGAAAGAAGCCTAGGAAAATCACAAAGAAATGATTGCTAGGAAGGAAGGGTATTTTGATAGATTCTACCTGAAAATAAAAGAAGAAAAGAAAGAAAAGAAAGAGAAAGATATAAGTGGCAGCCAGCATGCACTCGCTCACACGCTCAACCGCTGACATGAAGCTACAACCGCTAACGGAAGACTTGGACACAACCGCTAACGGAAAACTTGGCCGAGGACAAGGAAAAAACAATTTTTAGCTTTTCAACGACACCATAGAAAAAGCCGCTGACTACCTGTATCGCTACATTCAGACCAATTCGTAACTGTGCTTGCTCTCAGAGCAGCAATTCCAGTGATAGCGATCAAGATTTTCCAACGATTTTCCGACACTTGTAAACGCTAAAAGTGTAAAAATTTCACTTATATTCGACTTTGGAGACTCAGATGGAAGTATTTTTGGTAACTAAATAACCAGGGTGAGTTTGCGCTTGTTTGGAGGTCGTTTGACAAAGAGGTGCGAAAGTACACTAGCGCCGAGGGGACACAGAAAAAAAACAAAACACCTAACATTAGCGAAGAATGACCCAGATACGGCCTACAGGCTACACATGTCTGCCCTATCTAACGTTAGTCTGGTTAGAGACATCTGATTAATTAGGTCTGTCCATGGCATTATATAGGAGTCTTTTATCGGCTCTCCTCCTCTGTAAAGGAGGGGATTCCGTGAAGCCAGACCGTAGACGGTATAGACGCAGTCTCCGCGGAACATACCCGCGACGACCCGATACACTCCGATCTTTCAGTCAATGCTAGCTATCATTATACCAAGGAGGTATCCATATCTCCTTGGCTCTTCACAGCAAAGTCGCTGTGCTTTGGCTTTGCACAGCGTCTGCTTGCCCATGCCTTCCTCGCTTGGGGACCGTGTGGTCGCCCGGAACAGCTGCGACAGCCTGCTCTGCACGCTATATAATGCTTTCCAACACCAGTTCGGGAAACCCACTCACAAGGGGGGCCCCTCCTTATAAGTAACCCGTCCCCCTTATAAGTAACCCCGTCCCCCTTATAAGTAACCCCCGGGGCACCCCTTATAAGGAGTCTCCACGCTTTTTTGCAATGCAACGCGAAAATGAAAGGACTGCGGCAATTCGCTTGATTATGTCCATAAAGCTTCACAAGTTTCCTAGTTACTCACGAAATTTGAGCAAAATCGGTTTGAGGCATCATATCTAAAATCATGGATTTAAATGCGATGTCAAACGACCCATGCGAATGCTGACATGCGAGCGATTACTGGCGCGAGTGTCGCCAGGCGCGGCGGCGCGGCAAATGCTTGAGTGCAGACGTGGCGACTGTGTACATGTACTCAGTCGCCACGTCTGCACTCAAGCATTGCCGCACCGCCGCGCCTGTCGACACTCGCGCCAGTAATCGCTCGCATGTCAGCATTCGCATGGGTCGTTTGACATCGCATTTAAATCCATGATTTTAGATACGATGCCTCAAACCGATTTTGCTCAAATTTCGTGAGTAACTAGGAAACTTGTGAAGCTTTATGGACATAATCAAGCGAATTGCCGCAGTCCTTTCATTTTCGCGTTGCATTGCAAAAAAGCGTGGAGACTCCTTATAAGGGGTGCCCCGGGGGTTACTTATAAGGGGGACGGGTTACTTATAAGGAGGGGCCCCCCTTGTGAGTGGGTTTCCCGAACTGACACAGCCGTGGTCGTGTTGAGAAAGCATATATAAAGCATAAAAGAAGCACGTCCGTGAAAGATATCTGACAGCAACATAAAATGCATCGATGGTACATTCATACTACTAAATACAACAGAGTAATCGAAACTGTCAAGAAGCTCACCTCTACCATATTTTCTACGATGAAAGGATTAAAGTTGACAAAAGTAAAACAGTGTGGTCTTCCTCCGTTTATCCTACGCGGGCGGGCGCGGGTGGGCACGCATGCGCTACGCATGCAAAACAACCCATGTATATGTACTAGTATGTGTACGCCGCTGGTGTTGCGCCTCGTTTGTTGTTGTTTTTTTCTTAATGTTATGTTGTTGTTGTTGTTGTTGTTGTTGTTGTTTTGTGTTTAGTGGCGTTTTCCATTCTCTTTAGAATATATATGTTATATTCGCGATACTGTAGTTTTCTTTCAAGTCCACGTAGCGTAGCGGCGGAAACATTAACCCACCTCCCTGGTTGTAAGTACTATATAGACCATCGTAGACCAACCACTGGTCAGGTATAGACATTGTTTGGCTCATCAGCAACCCCAGTAGCAGTGCAATTGCAATACGGAAACATTTAAAGAAGCTTATTATACTAATACATCATTTTGATTTCATTCCAAAGGCTGATGAAAGCTTGGTCCTGATCCTGTAGGCCTAAAGTGTATTTAGGCCTATGGTAGACGAATGAAACAACGTGATACAATATCCTAGATTATTTTGTAGCCATTTGCATGCTCAACATAGTTTCTTTATTTCATTTATGCCTGCCACTTGTGACAATTAAAGTATCATATTTGATGTTTTGTAAATATTGTTCTCATATTATACTACTGTACGTGTGTTTTTACTCTCACATACCCCTGTATGGGTTCGACAGAGTTGATCAAATATCTAAATATCACATACTGTGTCAGGCCTACCGAAAAAAAAAAACCCGACAATAACGACTTTAGCCTTTGATTGCGCACATGAGAACGTCAGTGAAAGATGGATCAATAAGATTATATGCTGCTGATGCAGGGTCTTTTTTTCCCTTCCAATTATGTGTAATAACCGTTGATCGTCCGTAGGACATCGGGAATGTAGCTAAAAGTTTTGGGGTTGGGGGCAATAAAATGTGCAATGATGTGCTAAATTCATATAGAGCTTGATATTGATGTAGTTTATATAAAATATTCTTTTATGAAAATGTGTCTCAGAATTTGTAGTTGACACAATCGTATTGAAGTAGTTTGATTCTTTATTTACTTTTTGTGTTTTGATGTGTACACATTCTTATCTGTTCACCATATGTGTGTATGTGTTTCATGTTTCGTTCCTTGTAACTTTTTATTGAATAATATTAATCAGTTGGAACTCCATCTCTTGAACTTCCTTGGTATGAGCTCTAGTTCTAAAGGAGTGGTTTGGATTTCGTCATCGGACTGATCTCGTTCCACGCACACGTCCATAACCCTTGATTGGTGCCAATACCATAGAATCTCTCCCAGCTGCCATGCCTGCTGATGCGATACCATAGACCTTACCATGACCTGCTGCGATAGTCGACGTCCAAAGAACACTAAGTTAGCTGAGTGGGACTGAAAAGTTTTGTATGACCATTGTATGATTTGTTTTTATTTTGTTTGTTAATGCAGCTGTTGGGATTATAATTACGTGTGTCATCAATTGAAGTACCTCCTTGGTACCATATAGGCATAATGTGGGCATACGTGGCGATCTGGTGGCAACTCGAGTCTCGCTGGCCGTGGAGTTGTCTTGGAGACATCTCCTGAAGACTATCGCCTGCTGTTCCCGGGAGCCAGTCGCAAGAGAATCGAACATGTTGGGGTTTTTTTTTCGGAGACTTTTTTAACAGTCTCAGCTGGTCTTGGACCCGGGGAAGTCGAAGACGTCTCCCCAAGACGTTCCCTGTATAGTCACGGCCAAGTCGCGGAGACTTTTTGTCCGCGATGCCTCCGAGACGTCTCTATAATCTGTATAGGACGACTTTGCTGATACCCATCATTGACGACCAACCGGAGATATCGCGGATATATACGTCACAGGGGCAGAGAAGAGGTCTTGAAGATGTCGCGGCGATGTCTCTGCGACATACTGTTAAATACGTGGTTACTTTATTTTGAGACGTCTCCCTAGATGGAATCGTCATCTTGGTGAGATTGTGAGCCATTTCTTGGTCTTTAAAAGTCGCACGAATTGCAGCGATCATCAGTCGCGGCAGTCGCGCAGTCGCGCAGTCGCTCAGTCGCGGCGCAGCCTCCTTAGTGAGATACGCCTTAGACCGGTTTACTTGCAAACATATTATCCAAAATTTATCGAGGTTTCTTCCGTTCTGACTCATTAACCTTCTATTAATCGAAATATGCTTATACCGAGTACGGACGATCCTACCTCAAAAATACTTTTCAATATACTTGGAATCCAGCAGTTTGCATAAACATCGGGTAAGCCTT
Source organism: Diadema antillarum (assembly GCF_040938485.1). Classification (NCBI taxonomy): domain Eukaryota; kingdom Metazoa; phylum Echinodermata; class Echinoidea; order Diadematoida; family Diadematidae; genus Diadema; species Diadema antillarum. Next base: position 617,576 of record NW_027271391.1, on the reverse strand, counting down.
CAGGTTGACGAGAAGAACCTATGTCAGAAAGGCACGCATAAAATGTGAATATAATACAAGCGGGTCCATTGAGAAAACTGATATAAACATATAATCGTGACCAGGCATTTCATCGACTTTGATTTTCTGAGCAGCACCCCCCCCCCAAAAAAAAAAAAAAACACCCACACGCAGATACATACCACGCATTTGCCTTCAGAACGATTCATATGGGGAAAAGCAAAATACATTTTTTTTACAAACCCATTTAACCATTATGACGGCCGTTCCGCACCATGCATGGCTCTTCTAAATTCACGCCAAAAGATGGGGAAAAGAATTCTGCGGCCAATGTATCGGTTGAGAAGATAGCATACCCATGAAAATTTATGACAGATGAATTAAAAGAAACGTTACTTTGAACAATATTATTATAGTCATAAATCACAATAAAGGAGACAACAGAGTAACTCTCTCTCTCTCTCATCTTTAACGCTATCATTGACACAAGCATAGGATGTCAGTGGTTGTGACAAGAGCTAATGTTCATCCTGGAGTAGGATGACACCTTTGTATAACCATCCCGCTCTTCACCTAATACCGGCAGGCTTTTCAAACCACTGCATTTTCTGACTATGCATTCCCTGTATTTTTTGTTGTTGTTAATTAACTTTAGTGCTACATTCATTAGGGACTTCTTCTAAAAAAACAAACTGGATGATAAAATGTTCAATCACTCAGGCCTATTAAGATGTCAAAAAAAAATGGGAAAAAGACGTTGCGAGCGTATGCAAGTATTTCAGTGCTCATGATGGTATGGTGTATCCGACTGCATTGGTTTGTTTGGACGTACTTCACCATGCTTCACGTCTCCTGTGGTTCTGGATGTTGATTGGTTGCAAACTTCACGGTAATTGGATAATAACGACCGAGAGTCTCTGATTGGGCGGCAATCCGAGTGAAACCCTTAAAGCTCACCTAGTCGTCAGTGCGACATAGAACAATGTACAATTCGCCCACCATTTGCTTTTCATATATGGAAAGGAGAATCTGAGCTCGACAGCATATAAATAGAGGTGTTCATCACCCGATACAACTCACATTCTCGTTTACACCGAGAAGATTAGCCCATAGAAAAGCGAGGCATCAGCAAAGATGACGGGTAAACTCTCTCGAAGTAACTCTGTCACCAAACGGGTCGTCTTCTTCGGTGCCGCCCAAGTTGGGAAGTCAGCTATCATCCGGCATTTCACCAAGAAGTCGTTCCCTGCACATTACCAGCCGACGGTCGAAGACATGTACGACTGTGATGTCGAGTACAAGGGAATGAGTGTCAGACTGGACATCCTAGACACGGCGGGCAGCTACGTCTTTCCAGCTATGCGACGACTGGCGTTAAACAGCGGTGATCTTTTCGTTGTCGTTTACTCGAGCGACAACAGACAGTCGTACCTTGAAGCCTTGAGAACATGTGCCGAGATCACGGAGGTGAGGGGCCACGACGTCCCGATCGTTGTAGTCGCCAACAAAACCGACCTAACGGAGCAAACGGTCCTACGGCCCGAAGCCGAACTCATGTTCTGCCAGTGGAACACTTTCACGACGGAATGCTCAGCAGCGGACGAATGGCTAGTCAACCGGGTCTTCGACAAGTGTTTGAGCCTGATGCTGCCCTGCAGCGAGTACCCTCTCGAGTTACTGTCCTCTCCACAGCCAGCTAGGAGCGGTGTCGTGAAGGCAGTGTGGTTGCAATTACGACAGTCTCTCAAAAAGTGCCATTTATCGTGACGCAGGAAATTCGGACATGCAAAATGGTTCCACCATTCTCGTTGAATTGGACTAATCATCTTGTATCAACGAAGTTTTATCCATTTTCTCGGGAGATGAAAGAAGTTGAACGATGCAGTACTGCGTGAAACCAGTTTGAGATGTTGCAGAGATGGATGCGTGCAGAGCCGTTATGATCGCTCAAGAAGTTTAATCACGACACTTTAAACTTTTAAACTGTGGTGATCGCCATCTAAACTTTGATTCGAGAACTTTCGTTAATCAAAAAAGCTGGAACTCTTGCATCGTGGGTGTAACTGGATCGATGAACATCGGGATGCAGTGACAATCGTAAATTAATCTCGAACTTAATGCTTCAATTTTCTTTGACATCTCAAGCATGAAATTGTAAAATCGTCGATTGAACCCTCCTTTAAATTGCAATCGCAAATAAACTTATGAATAAAATAGCGCAAAGTATTTTATATGTCATATGATATCTATTTGTCGTATGCATTACGTGTATGTATCTATAGTATAACCAGCTCGGTGTGATTGTGCGAGAGTTTGTGTTTGTATAGTTGTATAATCTTGCGGTGATTGTGGGATTGCGTTGGTACAAGACTTGATCTTGTAAAGGCCTATCTCTATTTTCTTTCGATTTTGTAAAACCGTGGAGGTTCAAGAGATGGAGCTCCCGATTGACTACATCATTCAAACAGCTGTGTGTGGATGCACAAAAGAATTCCAGCTCCACACGTCCATTTGTGCCTCTGATGATTGGAATTCAACAGTTCGTTACCGTCATCTTCTCGAGCAATTTGAAGATTAATTTTAACGCTATCATGGTATCGAAAATATTTTCTTTGTTTACATAATGAATGGCGAAAAGTTATTTTCCATCAAAAAGACATTACCTTATGGAGATATCTATAGCTGGTCATTATACAGAGACACAAATCCATGGTCCTCCTGTATGTGAGGGAAAGATTTCCAGTTTTGCACATAATTAAACTGTTTCATAGTCGAACGTGGGATAAAGAAAATAAGACTCTTGTGACTCCTTACGAACCTCTTTGGGCAAAACTGAGAAAGCGTACACCTTTTTGTCATACTTGTCGTGTGCACTGCATGTTATTGATTTCTTATACTTAACAATTCACTTCATTAACTCTCAGGAAACATGGACATCCAATGCCCCCTCCCCCCCCCCCTTCCCCTCCTCTTTGTCTTCAACAATGCAGTCGACATGTTAACCCCCATGTACATTCATTCATGGGCATAAATTGCATTACCTAAGCCATTTGGATGATGCTCGCTATTCCGAAAGTCCCTAAGCCCTCTGCGTTCCAAATTAATACCCTGTCCATAGGTTTGTGTGTGACATTTTGTGCACATTGGACTCATTAGCAAATGAGGGGTTGATCCGACACTAAAATGAGGTTCTTTATTCCGGAGGTTTCTTTAATCCAAAACTAAAATAAGGGTCGTTAGTCCGAAGGTATCACTAATCAAAAACTGACATAAGGTTCGTTAGACTGAAAGGATCGACGGTCCGAAATGAAATAAGGTTCGTTAGTCTGAAGGTTGGTTATTCCGAAAATGAAAATATGGTTTCTTTGTCTGTAGGCCTTACGTCAATAATCTGTGCTGAACCGTCTTTCAACTATTGAAGAGGATGATCAGTACACGCGTGTTTGATTTTTTTTTTTTCTGTCTGAATGGCCTCTTGATTTTTTCACGTCATGCTTTGCTCACCCTCGGGGACATTTCATGAAGCATTTTGTCCGACAACTTTGTCGGACAAAACATTAATGTCTTGCTCTCAGCCAATCAGATGCAAGGATTTCAGTATATAGCTTTTAACAGCTTGTCATACGAAATATCTGACAAAACGCTTCATGAAATGGCCCCAGATCATGACAAAGAGCAAGGGAGCATAAAAGGAGGAGGAAGAGAAATACTTCTTTGTTCATCACATTACTATAGGCTACAATAATAAAAGGATTGCAACTTTGCCAATAGATGTGTATGTCGTGTATGTTTGTTCAAGTATGTGCTTAAAAGTTTGTGCGCGTGTACATGTGCATGTGGGTGTGTGTAGAGTGTGTCTATTAAAGGCAGGCAGATATAAGCATTCAGGGATCCCCCTTGGTAAAAGTATATCTGTCTCCCCTGAAAATCTTATTTGACGTTGAAGCTCAGATTAAACGTGAGGTACTAATGGTGATTTTTACGGGGGGCGGATGAGATGGGCATTCAAACAATGATATCAAGGGTTCTTCACCAACCCCCCCCCCCTCCCCATTTAATCCACACATTCACACATTTTTATTACAGCTATATACAATACATTGCACTGTATATCATATATACATATATGTATGTATATTATGTGTGTATATGCATATATATATATATATATATATATATATATGCCGTAGTTTCATCACCATGTGTTTCTGTTTTCTATGTCTTGTTGTTCTTTTATGTATGAGTTTTGTTTTTCATTTCTGTATATTTATTTTGTATTTTATCCGCACTGACCTGCGGAAGGACAGTCTTCGGACTAAAGTATCTTGTCATGCCTAAATAAATGAAACAAAATGAATATATATATATATATATATATATATATATATATATAGTCTGCAAGAATCTTCAGTCTATTGAAGGAGGCAGACTTAATCAGAAGAAGATATGTATATAGTGTGAGTCGTGTGTCTTCAGCTATAATGATGAACCCCTGAGTCGTCGCATCTTTTTGGAGTGTGTATGTAAACGAGAGTAAGGAGGCGGTAGACGTTGCTTAATCCTTACAAGTGATTTTACTCAAGCTTTCGGGCTTCCTGCCCTTTGTCAAGACTGGGGACAAGATACAAAACATGGATATCATATACACAAATAGAAAATAATAATGATGATCAAAACAATAGCGGAACTGATAACTACAATGAAAGAGGCAGAGACGGCAGGGAATAATTACACAGGTGGGAGTGTATACATGTATATGCATCAATCTTGCATAATATAACTTGCAGATATACAATCACAAAAAGCATACAAAATATAAGCCTTTACAAATACAGTGTATACGTATGACTAAACATCTGCACATACACAATGGATACGGATGTGTGCGCACAATCACACACGTGAAACTCCTTGCGTATGTCAAAGCAGGCAGCCATATTAACAAAAACTTTGTTTATTTTATGAAAACTTTGTTATGCAAGATTGATGCATATACATGTATACACTCCCACCTGTGTAATTATTCCCTGCCGTCTCTGCCTCTTTCATTGTAGTTATCAGTTCCGCTATTGTTTTGATCATCATTATTATTTTCTATTTGTGTATATGATATCCATGTTTTGTATCTTGTCCCCAGTCTTGACAAAGGGCAGGAAGCCCGAAAGCTTGAGTAAAGTCACTTGTGAGGATTAAGCAACGTCTAACGCCTCCTTACTCTCGTTTATGTATATATATATATATATATATATATATATATATATATATGTATATATATATATACACACACACACACACACATATATGTTTATGCATATATATATATATGTTTATACATATATATATATATATATATGTATATATGTATATATACATATATATATGCAGCCCAGATGGCTACTAGCACATAAATAAAGAAAAGAATAGAATAGGATAGAAAGTTAAAGGAAACAGAAGCATTAAGTTGTTTTCCAAGTCACCCGGTGACGTCAATATGAATCAGTCTTTTCCACTTCTTGGAGTTTTTGAAACCCTTTATTTTGCTTCCAGCTAGACTTCCTTTTTTTTTTTTGGGGGGGGTCAATTCTCCTCTCCCAAGAAAAGTTATTGGTCCTAGGAATTTATGAGTTTGACATTGACTACTTTCTCCAGCTAGTGGTCAGTTCCCCTCACTCTCCATCCCCAAAGCCCCACTCCAAATTACGGGAATGACGTGTTTCTGCCCTCTGATCCCTAAACATGAATGACCCTCACTGGGCTAGAAGGTCGTTCTCCAGCCAGAATTTCTCACTTTTGTTTTGATATACTTTATTGCAGTAGGTCAGACAGGAATTCCAAAGACAAATTCAGGGACAACAACCCAGAAAAATGATGACGATGACGTTGGACGTCATAAGGACACTCACATCTCATTTGTTTTATGATTTTATTATCCAAGAAACAGTTAGTCTTGACCAGTGGTTACAGAGAAGAAGGAAATAAAGAAACTAAAAGACAGTGGGCGAGTTGATCAGAAATTGAGATGAATCAGAGGAAATGGAGTTCCACAGAAACAAATTAATTTGACCAGTGAAGATCCCACCCCAAAATAAGATTCAGCCAATGAAATACTTTTAGGGAAAGGATGCCAATAGTATAGATTTGTTATAAAAGACCAAGTTTGAGCAAATAGAATAAAATGGAGAGGAAGCCTTACAAGCATCATGGGAGCGGCTTCACACTATGAGGTGCAACAAAGGCTGCAGAATATTTTGCAAGTTTGAGGAACTTTGAATAGTTGGAGACCACAGAGATTAGAGTCAGGAGATCCCCTTCCTTGTACATCATGCCCCCTCATATTATCGACGCTGTGAATGTGACGAGGACCTTGGTCGGACTGCCGAAATAAGTTAGACCAACGACAGTAAGAAGGTACAGGTCGATGAAGAAAACTTGCTGTTAGCAGCATCTGACATTATCCACTGCAAAGATTTATCCCTTCCCCCGCGATTTTGATGCACTGTTGTTGTGAAGCAACCCATTTAGTCTCTTTCTAACTTTTGGAAATTTCGTTGATGATTGGCGTCTATGTGATGTAAGTAACCCCCACCAGTACAGAGATCAGCTAACAGACCAGACCAACAATTATCCGCCTCTGTACAACATTGGCCGCCCCTTGAGACAATTAGGGGTTTGGGGGTTACATTAATATACATATATATATATATGTAACATTGTGGTTTTTGCTAAAACAAAGAGAAAGAAAGATTTCTGAGAACCAAAAATTCAAAACAGAAAGTAACATAAAAATATATCTTTTTGGAAAATGAGTCACCTTGCGTCATTCAGGAAGTCCAATCCTTCCGGTCACATTCTCCACTTTTACTTGCCAAATTTGGGCATAATGTCCACTCTCTGCCCTCCTTGGGTCAAGCTATGACCTCATAGCCAGACATAGCCCTCCACCCAAACAAAGTGGCAGTAAAAGTGACGTAGAACTGTGCGTCGGTGGATTGGAATTTAAAGTTAAAATATATCTTTGGGAAGGGTCCTAAACCCAATAAATAGAGAAAGTTTTCCTCTCCTCACTTCATATTGGAATCTTTGGCAACGAAGAAGCAGCAAGATACTGTGAAGCAGAGCGAGTGATCGGGAGTCAGCTATCTTCGTCTCCGGCAGGGGTAAGCTATCTTCTTTGTCAAACTTAAACTGTGAAGTCTAGTTCGAGTCTAGTATGTTGTCCAGATAGTGTTAGGGTTATCTATGAGCTGCTACTTGCGCTGTAGATCAGTGATAACATTGTTGCTATTTCAAATTGAGTTGAAATAGGGATCCTCTGTTATGTTGGACAGAGTGATGCGAATGTGCATGGGCACATCATGAGATTTCATTGTCGTTCATATATATCTGACTTCTGAAATGTATGGCTCAAACCTGCCTCAGACTCAGATTGGTTGATATGACATTGTTTATCATTTATCGAGCTCCTACATTATGTGAGTGGACGTTAAGTTGAGTTGAGTTGACAAATAGGAAGAACTTGTTGGAAAGCTGGTTAAAAGGTATAGACTTGACAATCTGAAGATGTATGTTCATTGCTGCTTTCACAACGTCTTGATCGATGCCATTGTGTATGTGCGTGATTAGATTGTGGAGTAAACACTCGTGAATGTACTATTCTAGTCATGTTGGTGTATGCACTAGGAGACCCCCCCTCTCTCTCTCTCTCTCTCTCTCTTCTTCTTCTTCTTCTTCTTCTTCTCCATTCTTCTTCTTCACTCTTCTTCACTCTTTTATTTCCATATCTTGCCCTATTGAAGATGATATGAGAGTTTGGCAGTATAAGCCTATACAGAGAGCTTATATGTCCAGTATTGAATGCATATACTACTGTTGGTTCTTTGAGCAAATTGAATCTTGCTTTATTATGTCGAGTTGTATAGAAGATATTATTGGGATATCAATCTCTCCTTTGCTGGATTGAGTTGCAATCATGCTAACTCCTTTATTTTGTGGTATCTGCTAATTGCATGTGCTAATATAATTAGTTTGCTTAGATGCATTATTGTGATATGATTACTTGCTCAAGTTAGTTAGCGAGACATTTATGAACTTCAAGAGTATTGTAGAACAATTCATTCGAGCAAGAAACACATTGACGTCAAGATTCTAGAAAACAGAGCAAATTCACTTTAACCTAGTGAGCGGACTTTGGACCTAAGGTCATTCAGTCCTCTCTGGTCAGTGAGAGAGCATTCTTGACACATTTACGACCTAGGAGCTTTCACATGGAACACCTGTTGCAGGATGCTAGAGCTATAGTGAAGCCAATGCAAACGCTTTCACATCGGAGTCTGTGCCAGTACTTCTGACATAAACTTAACTTTAGAGAGAAACCTAATGCGAATTAGATATTTGCTACTGTAAATATGTATCTGTAATGGAATAGCTATAATCATGTAATTGAAACGAGACTCAATGAGCATAGCATGAAGTATCAGAAGTAACTATTCATTGTTGAAATGTCAATTATCAACGACTATGTGCCAGTTACAAGTTGCAGTAATTATACTAATAAATGTCGATATACCTGTAAATGCACCATTGGAGAAGCACAAAGATTGAGAATGAACAAAACTATCAAATTAAGACTGTGCAATATATATATATATATATATCGGCGGTTTCACAGCAGCGAGCACTTTCCATCAATCCTCAACAAACTACATACAGTGTAGTTGTATTCCCGACGGATATCATAATATATACATACATACATACATACATACATAAGTATACACACACACATTGTAGCAGCCACTCGCCCCCCCCCCCCCATTTTTCTTTTTATTTCTTTTGTTTTTCAACGAAAAATGAAGAGGGGGTGAGCGCCCGGTGTGCCCCCTCTGTATCCACTACTAGCTAGGTTGTTGTTTTTTCCTTCAATTTCTTGAAAGAAAATACTTGGTTAAACCTCGCAATCTGCCTGTGATGGGTAACATAGGCCTGTGATATCAATAGCAGTTGAGTCAATGAAATTTAGAGAGTTAATTATTGTTGAAATTTCTACGAGAGTTCCATGTATGGCTTACCTGAAAAGATGCATGATCAACGAGAGTCACAGAAAAAATGAATCACATTGTGTGTAACCTTTCTCAATGGTTGGGAGAGGTTGGAGGAGACATTTGTGAACGAAATGTAAAAATTAAAAAGAAATGCAAGGTTTCATAGCAGTATTTTTCGCAATACGATTCTCATAATCTCGTCATGCATCGCGCCTATTAAAAATTTGTGTCCGTTTTGATGAAGCCTCGATGAGACTTTTCGTCCGAGGGCCCTTATTTCTATTCGACATTCGACATTGAGAAAGTGTAAGGTATCCTCGCGTTAGTAGATGCCAGGAAAACATCACTTACGGGGGTTCAAACAGAAAAAAAGAAAAGAAAAGAAAAAGAAAATCGGCGCGCCGTTACGCGGCTCACAGATATCGCCGCTTCGCGCCTTGTGGGCGATGCTCTGCATCGTCGTTGGGTCAAAACCAGGGACCGCAGAGCCGGAGGGCGGGGGCTGAAGGCCCCCTCCCCCCCCCCCCATTATTTGGGGGGAAAAAGAGAAAACAATAGAGCATGCAAGTATGCTTAAAATCGCAAGCTGGCAACCCTAAAAATGAAAAATCTCCCTACTGTGGGAGGGGGATACCCCCCATCCCACATCATCCCCCCCCCCCCCCCCCCCTCGCTCGCTCGGGCTCGGTCGCTACGCTCCCTCGCAATACCCAGCTCAGCCCCTGAACTCTCCCCTTGGAAAAAAGCTAGATCCGTCCCTGAAAGACAGTGGTTTCATTTCGACTATATAAAGTCACGTGTCTCGCAACATAAAACTGGCTTTGATCAGGTTTGAGGATTCCATTGAATATGTGCATTGAAATAGATGGTTGCCTTTTTCTCTGTATTTCTTTCTTCCCCCCCCCCTCTCTCTCTCTCTCTATAAATTCTGTGAGATGTACAAGGAAGCAGTGTGTTGGATCTATAGGCCTATAAACCACGTCCAATTTGGAGTGCCTATAGTCATCGGTTGACTAGACTCGTGACTTTTGTGTTTTGTGGGCTTTTTTCTCCATCAGCGAAAATACACACACACAATAAACATGACCATGATTATGTGTGCATATATATATATATATATATATATATATTACATGCACACACCTATACATATATTCATATATAGTATACATATATATATAGCATATAATATACATATTCATTCATTCATTTCATTTATTTTCATTCTCGTTTTTCTTCCAACAAAACATAACACAAAGTAAATCAAGAATTCTATCATAAGCATATGTATATATATATGTATGTATTAGAAAGTATGACATATAAACGATAATCAACAAACTAATAAAGATATGCTTACATACTGGAAATACAAAGTTATGTTTATTATAGAAAGAGAACTGAGAGGTCTACTAAAAAGCATTGCTTGTAGATTGAATTTCTTCAAAAATACTGTAATTACAAGTACATAATACAAAAATAGATAAGGCAAAATGAAACAAAAAACAGAGACACAACAACATGACATTACTAACCTGAGGGGGATACGATTGAAAGCAAAAAGGGCAAAAACAAAATCAAAGGAAGAAAGGAAGGAAAGAAAGATGCATGAACAGAATTGTAGAGAAGTTTCAATGAAATCGGAAAGTAGATAGCAATATTATGGATTGTTTCCTAAGTCCGATAAAATGTTGTTGTTGTGTTTTAAAGAAAGGAGAAAAAGAAAAAAATGGGGGCCTATCATATACAACAAATAATTTGCCCCAGACAATACTGACAAGAATCAAGCATAATAAATCTTAAAGGTATCAAACAAGAATAATAGATATACCATAAGTATGATGTCTCCACGAGGGAGCTCATAAAGTCTCAACGAGGGAGCACATATCGTCTCCACGAGGGAGCTCATATTGGAAGTCTCAGCCAGGGAGCTCATAAGGTCTCCACGAGGGAGCTCATACAAAATAACTCCACAAAGGAACAATGCAAATATTAATTATTATAGAGTAATATTACTCTAATAATCAATTAGATTCAATGATACGATTAAATATGAACAAGCGTTAAGTTATACAGGAACGATGATGTCTTTTCTTTACTGACCTGTAAATACAAAGGCATGTTTATTTGATTTCTTTTTCACGTGATAGCAATATGTTCTTTGTATGAAATCACATGATTATAGTTTTGTAATTTCTTGACAATAGTGAGTCTCAGGGGGATATAATGTATGAATGTTCGTGACCAAAAAAAAAAAAAAGGCAAGCATAATTATTATTTTTTTTTAATATTTGCGTCCAAATCAACGGAAGAGCTATGGGTGAATGTACAATGATACGTCATCACTTCTCTGCATTATGTGTTTACGTGTATACAGACAAAACATTATTTATATATACTAGGTGGTAAGCATGGAAACGTGATATTCTGTACTCGATAACTTTCTAGAGTAAGGTACGATTTCGATGGAACTGGCACCATTATAATGTTCGCCTTGTTATATTCTGTGCAATAGTCAGTTGTAGATAAGTCACAGTTTAAAACTGGCCTTTAAACCATAGTGGCTTTGAAATTTAAGGGTGATGCAGCCCTATCAATGTGCAAAAGATGTCGGAGCTAGATTACATCACTTGGTGCTTGGTTATATTCATTTAAATTGAATTGAATGATGATATTTATTGAAGTAGAATTCGTGTCATAACATTCTTTCCACCATTTGACCCTGTATAAAAGGACACTATGATGTTTGAATAATGTTTACAGAATAATTATGTTTTCAGAGACACTTCCCATTTGAGATTACCGTTTAATTCTAAAACAAAACAAAACACAAACATGATCTTGACCGTGAATTATATAGGAATTATGTGGAATACTGTCTATTAAAGTTTATTCTTAGCTGCGATTACATAGTTTAGTTCATTACGAGACTAAATCGATGGCTGACAAAGGGATATTATCTGGGCGTCCAAAAAAAGAAGGAGTTTCCCTTGACTTTGGAGCAATATGAGTTCGTTTAAAAACAATGGCAGTTCAATAAGTTATTACATAATATATATGCTAACAGTTGGTTGACAATAAGATTGTTTATCATTTAAATTTACTGTGATTAATTGTAAATGTCACTTTCATGCTGAAGGATGACGGCAGACACATTATAGACACAGTGGATGATTAGATTGAACTGGTTAATTGAATTGAACTGGATTCAATTTTTGTATAAAGTGCAAAAGCAAACAATAGGCCTAGCTAATTCAGATGGTCCTGCCTAAGAAAGTTCCAAATTAGGCTAATCAAATGGTTCGCTGCAGCTCAGAAAAAAAAAGTTTAGGAATAAACAATGGCGTTTTACTTTCCTATTCGTGCATACGTTTACCTGCTCGTATGCAGTAATTCCAAAGGTTCGTTGTTCCGAAGGTTCGTTAGTCTAGAAATGAAATATAAGGTTCATTCCGAAGATTGATCACTATGCATTTAACCCTCAGAAGCAACAGATCATGAGATTTGAGAGTAGGAACTGTAATAGGAGAAAGAGTGAGACAAAGGGAAGGGAGAGACGAGGGAATTGGGAAAGGAAGGGAGAAAATGACGTTTTGTTTCCTAAAGACTAAGAGCATGTGCTAGTTACTGAAAAATCGGGAAATAGGCCTTCTAAAGAAACAACACCCATACTTTCCGAAGGTTTCGTCCTAAGACTATAAAAGGAGGTACCCATGAGATACCCACACTTTGTTGGAGGTACTCAGTACCTACCTAAGTTCGGTGTCATTACCTTGCCTGTCCACTGATCTCTGGAAACGATAGAGGGCGGTATTCATTTATAGACGATTGACTAGTGGCTGTATGGCGTTACGTTTCCAAGCGATGATTCCCTTTCGATAGTGCAAATTTGCAGTGACTGTGCTAGCGCAGCAGCGAGCCTCGATGTCCGCTGTCATCGCTGCTCAGCTGCTCGCCGCGGGCGCTCGCGCTAAATGACCGGAAAACTCCGGGCCGGTGTTCCTATAACCATACGGGCTCTAGCCAAACTACGTTAGACTCGCTCTTCTCTCTAGCAACGACGTGTACGAGCTGGCCATACATTCCACCACTCGGCTACCGTATATAAAAGGTATATATATACCAGTAATGGTCTAGACTATACTAAATTTTCGTAGCAGTGTAGGCTTACTAATACTATACACTACGTTTAATACATTCCCGGGTTTTGTATATAGATGGGAACTAATGTTAACGTTGACGTTAGGAACCTACCCTGTCGATCGTTTTGACGGACGCATGCGAACTCCCGAGCGGAGCCGGAGCGAGCGGATATGTTGAGAGGCGCGGACATCAACAGTCGCTTTGCCTGGTAAAGTTAATAATGCATGTAACCAGGGGCGTCACCAGCTTTTTTTCAAGGGGGGTGCGTTTTGACACTAAATGTTTACGAGATTTTTTGGACAGACATTTGAAATATAGGAAGCTCTCAATCCCTATAACTTTTACTGTTTTTTGAGGGAAACCAAGCGGGGAAAGCGCACGCGCGCGTCGGTAGCTAGGATTTCATCGGGGGGGGGGGGGGGGGGGGGTTAGTATGCGAGCGAGCGGAGCGAGCGAGCTTGAAAATTTTGACATTTTACAGTCCAAAAACTGCCGTTTGTAGCCATATTTTTTGCTTTGTAAATCAAGGGGGGGGGGGGCGCACCGGGCGCAACTGCTGGCAATTACTGGCAGCAACATCAGGTGAATGGCATAATAATTAAATGCGAGCGAGCAAAGAGAGCGAGCTTGGAAATTTTGACATTTTACAGTCCAAAAACTGCCATTTGGAGCCATATTTTTTCGCTTTGGAAATAAAGGAGGTGGGGGGGGGGGCGCACCGGGCGCAACTGCCGGCAATTACTGGCAGCAACATCAGGAAAATTGCGTAACAATTAAATGCGAGCAAGCGAGCTTGAAAATTTTGACATTTTACAGTAAAAAACAAACAAACTGCCGTTTGTAGCTATATTTCTTCGCTTTAGAATTTAAGGGGGCGCATCGGGCGCAACTGCTGGCAAATACTGGCAGCAATATCAGGAGAGCATAATGATTACATTCGAGCGAGCGGAACGAGCGAGCTTGAAAATATTACATTTTACAGTCCAAAAACTGCCGTTCTTTTCTTAGCCATATTTTTTCGCTTTGGAAATTAAGGGGGGGGGGAGGGGCACCGGGCGGAACTGCTGACAATTACTGGCAGCAACATCAGGTGAATTGTATAACGATTAAATGCGAGCGAGCGAAGAGAGCGAGCTTGAAAATTTTACATTTTACAGTCCCCAAACTGCCGTTCTTAGCCATATTTTTTCGCTTTGGAAATTAAGGGGGGGGGGGCGCACCGGGCGCAACTGCAGGCAATTACTGGCAGCAACATCAGAAGAATTGCATAAAGATTAAATGCGAGCGAACGGAGCGAGCGAGCTTGAAAATTTTGACATTTTGCAGTCCCCAAATTGCCGTTTGTAGCTATATTTTCTTGCTTTGGAAATTAAGGGGGGGGGGCGCACCAGGCGCAACTGCCGGCAATTACTGGCAGCAACTTCATGAGAATGGCATTACGACTAAATGCGAGCGAGAGGAGCGAGCGAGCTTGAAAATTTTGACATTTTACTGTCCAAAAACTGCCATTTGAAGCTATATTATTTTGTTTTTTTCGCTTTGGAAATTAAAGGGGGGGGGGGGACGCCCGGTGCGCCCGGTGCGCCCCTCTCCCTGGATCCGCCACTGGTAGTCAAGGGTGTGGGTTTATGTTCATGACTGGGGGAGGTATGACCAGCGAGGTGACGTCGAAGTGACCAAGCGGGGAAAGGATGTCCAAAATCTGCACTTTAGAGCATCCCCTAAACTAATTGTGCGTGTTTGTTTGTGTGTGTGTACTATATGTGCATGGAAAAGTTAGGAATTAGCCCAGGTCAAGTCTTTTTATTGGCAATGCAAGACATTTTTACATAGACTACTATGTAAAGCAACACTGCAAAATCAATGATCTAGCTTTGATATAACGAAGCGTAAGGTACAAAGGTGTACATTCTACATCACATTGCGCAACATTGTAGCGACTCTTCGTTCGGATGTACTGAGTACACTGCGCACATCCTGCTTACATGCAGAATGCCAACCAGGAATCACGCTGAATCACAATCTTTTGTCGGGTCCGGGCTTTTTGAACAATGTTTCACACTATATACCTATCTAATTATGGTTAAAAGAAATCATAGAAAAATATCTTATTTCTTGATCACCCTTTCATTCAAAAGCAGTTTACTAACACTTGAATTACTATTTCGGTAAGTCTTATTTTTTTTTACCAGCGGATTGGGAGGGGGCGCACCCCCCCCCCCCCTCCGTATAGTTACGCCACTGCTTTTGGGTGAAATAATTGGACAGATTTCATGAATTCTAACAAAAAAGCAAGAAAATCTTCTCATTTCGGGAATTATTAATTAGGGGGGGGGGTGCAAAATTAAAATATGCTTGCCCCTCCAATATTTTTATGGGGGTAACTTTTTGTTTTTCTGTCAAAAAAAAGATAAGAAAATCTTCTCGTCTCTGGAATTATGGAAGGGGGGGGGGGGTTGGGCAAAATGATATGCTTGCCCCTCCATTTTTTTTTTCCATCTTTTTTTAATGAGGCTAAGGCTCGCTCTTGGGCTGGCAATATGGATTGGTCAGAAGTAACGTACATAGACCCTACATACTTGTAAGTAGCACACGTACATGCAAACGTGTATAAGTGCTCTGTATCGTACGGATGTACAGTACGGTCGATAAATAGTAAACACTGTAGAATACTAATAGATATGTATAAAATCAGTGCTGCCAGAACCAGGGGTGCGAATTGATTTTGTGTGTGTGTGTGTGTGTGTGTGTGTGTGTGTGTGTGTGTGTGTGTGTGTCCCCCTGGTGCAAAATACCCCCCCCCCAAAAAAAAAAAAAATAAAATAAAATAGAAAAGAGTAATTATTTAGCGTCCGGCGTTGAGGTCGCTCGCAGACTGATTTTTTTTTTTTTTTTTTTTTTAAGGATCTGAAGGGGGGTGCGTTCGCACCCAACGCACCCCCCCTGGTGACGCCCATGATGTAACCCTCAGATTGTATGTTGGTAATAAAGCCTAGTTGGGGTTAAATGCAACCTACTATTGTCCTAATTAATGATTTGAAGGAATGTGAAGACGACCTCAATCGACATAAGATTAAGAACACAGGTATGATTCAGACAAGAACAGAGATCTATATTTTATTAGCGTTATATATGAAAAGGCCGGATATTAAATTTTAATATGACAATCACATGAGATGAGAATAATGAGATGACATAAACCACTAACGTTAGCTAAGACTGAAGAGCTAATTCTAACAGTTTCATGCAGAGCTACCAAGTCTCACGCATTCTGCGTGAGACTTGAACATTTAGCCTTTGCGTCTGTCTCACGATCTCACGCATGGCACCCTTTTTTCTCACGCATATTGGGCAAAGTCTGCAACTTGGGCCTATAATAAGGAGCATAGCTCAAAAGATTAGAAATAAAGTGATAGTTGCAATTGAAGGTACCAGTATATTTCCCTTACGTCTTTTAAAATAAGTAAAAAATGGTCACTTAAGTATGCACCTGATCGCACCATTAAGAGCTAAAAATTTTAAATGCTCCCTACCGTGGGAGGCCACAGGGGGAAAAACCCCTCCTACACCCTCACTTGCATGCACATTCGCGCGCCGAGATGCCGAACGATGCCGAGTCATGAAAATCTCACTCATAAAAATTTTTTGATCTTGGCATCCCTGTTCATGTAACTGTAAGAGAAGAGGGAAGAGGTGAGGTACCGGAACAAGTCATTGGTACATTGTAAACGTTAAATCATTAAATTCACAGTATTAAATTCATTTCACTTCCAGGTTTGATCATTGAGCAAAAGAGAACTTGTTAATTTTCCCCCTCAGAAGGCATGTTTTGAATTTGAGAGTGAAGTTGACAGTAGATGGTTCTAATTCCTAATTATCCCAGGCACACTTGCAAAGTATTGTTTTGTAGGACCAGCACCTATTATGCCCTGCATGCAATACGAAACAAGGGCCCCCTGATGTGGCCAAAGCAAAGGCACCAAAGTGTTTGTCTATCAGTACCAGTACATCTTGACTTTGGAGAGTTCTTGACCCGTTGAGGACGGTTTGATTTTGCTACAACACGCATTTCCCGTAGACGCTTGCCCGAGTAAACTCGGGACTCGTCCTCAACAGGTTAACTATACACAGCCCAGTCGCTGTATAAATAGCTTCGCGCGGCGTCTGGTTGGGCTAGAGAGATCTAATCCTATAAAATCACATACAGTCACAGGATGATACAGAATGTGTTGTACATATGACATTCAGAAAAAGCGATGAGCTTCAACCCCTGTGGCTTCAGTGTTGCTTTGAATATTTATTACCACTTACAGCCTATAAATGTTTGTTATGCAG
Organism: Diadema antillarum; assembly: GCF_040938485.1. NCBI lineage: Eukaryota > Metazoa > Echinodermata > Echinoidea > Diadematoida > Diadematidae > Diadema > Diadema antillarum. The sequence continues at coordinate 600,057 of NW_027271391.1, read as the reverse complement.
TAATCCTGAAATTGATTCTAGTTCACAAAAGTCTCATGTTTACACTTTTCATGAGAGGGTTCAACCAAGGAGGCGTCTCTCATTCATCTCCCTGGTTCAGCCATGCTGTCCAATTTTCAGGTGTGAGAGCAAGGGATGTACATTGTAGCTGAAGGAGGTGAATCAGTAAGAACTCAAAAGTAGAAAGTTCCATGAGCAAACAGAAGTACAGGTATTCATAATTTGTGCAACTATTACATTGACACATATGCAGTCCTGCCGCTGTACAAAAGGCGCTAGTGTGTTTTACACGGCGTCTGGTCGGGCTTAGTATAATTTGTGATGTGTTCTGCCGCGATGTTCAACAGCTATCCAACGAAGTACTGACTTTGAAATCAAATTTTACTGCATATCATAAAAACATGATTTTTGTGTCAACTTTGATTACATGCATTCTATACATGTATCGACAAACTCTCTAGTTTCAGATGCGAAGGCCAAAGTACTCTGATTATATTAGATCTTGTTCTGCTTTATTCTGAAAGTAGCATTGCTTGGCTAAGAATGAGGACGTCATTCAACATGTGAGCTGCGGATCATGCCAAACGACCGTCATCCAGTTTTCTGCCACATGTGAAATGCGCTGCTCACTTGTCACGTGACCAGTGAGCGAGAGCGGATAACATGGCGCAGGAAAAAGGGCCAGCAACGCCTCCCCGAGATGATGAGAAGCCCGGAGAAGTGGCAGGAGAAGGGCTGAAACCCGATGGATCGGACCACAGGAGCGACGGCCCTGAGAATCAACGCACGGGTTCTGCAAGAGGAAGTTTGCCAAGCTCAGAGGAACTGGCCCGGGCATCCTCAATGTATCAGTTTGTCCAGGACGGCTTTCATCTCAAGAACTCTTACGAACACAGCAAGAAGTTGACAGAACTAGTAGATGGTAAGCTCGTACAGTCAGTTTTGATGAGGGAGAAAATATTGTATATTTAGAATGTTAAAGAAAGTCTGCAGTCAATTTATGTGTACAAATCTAAGATTGATGATACATTCATAAAAGTATCTTAAAGAGATGGTGTAGTTTTGGTTGAGACCTGTATAATTTCAGGTTTCTAACATTTTTTGGTGAGATAATGAGAAACCTCTTATGAAATATGAAAGAGCATGTAATTCTATGAGGAATTCAACGTTTATTTGATGAAAATTGGTTTTGAAATGGCTGAGATATCCAAACAAGAGCGATTCTAATAAAGTGTGGGACCCACACTTTTATCACGATAGCTTTGTTTTACTTTGTTTTTGGATGTTTCAGTCATTCCAAACCCAATTTTCATCAAGTAAACTTTGAATTCCTCTTAAAATGGTATGTTCTGTACTATATCATAAGTGTTTTCTTGGTATCTCGCAAAAAGTTGAAAGCCCAATTCTCATCTCCACCAATACTGTACCATAACTTTAATAGAAGCCATTTTTTTTTTTTTTTTTTACTGGGTTGTTTTCAGATGGTTGTAACTAGCAGAACTAAATCCAAGAAGTTTGCTGTTATACGGTGACGTTGTTTCTCTTGGGCTGCAGTGTTTAGACATGAAATCTTATTGATGTTAGTTTAACCCGTAAACTGCTGAAGACCACGTCAGAGGCCTCGAGTTAAATTTCTTGTAATTTGTTATTAAGAACAAGAATTTAAATGAAAACTTATGCTATTACACTGAAACTCATTTAGTTTTAACAAACCGAAGCAGAAAAAAATAAGTTTTATCATAAAAGTGAAATTTTGTAGCCAAAAAAGATGTCAAAATATGCATACCAATGTACAACATTAGGTAGAAAATTTCGAAAACAATAAAGGAAATTTTGAAATATGTCATAGTTTTTCATATTTTTAACGACAATTACGATATTTTTCAATAAGAAAATTGGTTTTTGGTGTAGAATATGAAAATTATATTTGAAATTTATTGGTTACGGGTTTACGGGTTAAGTCAGATATAAAGGGATGCTTTACCAGTGTGATGCCTCATTTCACATAATACTGCATTCACTGCATGTAGTCACAGTGTCGTTGATATCTGCTAAAGTAACATGAATCCCACCCCCTTAATAGAAAATGATTGTGGACTCTGTCTCACGAAATGAAATTTTAACATTGGCTCTCTCAAGGTTGCTAAATCATGTTTTGTGAAAGTTTGCAGACCACACATTGGACAATTTTTATGCACTCATTTTTGCAGCATGATTACTATTCTTTTGCTGCTGTGAGTGCACAGAAATTACAGTGCCCAATTTCTTGATGGGTTACTGACCCTCTTTTTTTATCCTTTTTTGGGCAGTCACATATAATCCCAGGACGAAGCAGTTCATCTTCATGGACACAAGAGGAATTACAACATGGTACAAGGATGGGATTGGACACACTGGTGAGATGTCATTCATAATTAAGTCTTTTCATTCAAGATGCCAGTTCTAAAACCCTGTACATGTGACCCGGCACGGCAAAAGGATCCGAAAGTCGCTGACGGCAAAGCCGAGAAAATGGAGTTCAAAGTCAGATCATCAAAGACGGTCAAATCCATTGAATTTCTGTTTTTGGCAAAATTTTGTAGTCTAATGTTTCGTCTATCCTTTGCCAAAATTTGGAAGCTAAAAGAACAAAGGAAAGGCAAAAAATTAGCATTTTTCTTGGCCTTGATTTTTGACTTTCAAATGGAACAAAAACGTGTCTGAGGATTTGAATTTAGCGCCACAGATAGACTGCGCCCCAAGCAACAAAGGAGTGATCCTATTGGTCAGTGCATGGCATCCTGGTTGCTGATTGGTTGTGCACAGACCACAGGTCATGCACAGACCGCTTTTGTTAAGTTTGAATGAACATCATGGATGTTGCTAGGCCCTTACCTTTTATTGTCAAGAGGTGAAAGTTGTCTTTATACCTCCCTATGATCGCGATTGTATCAGTAGGAAACTTTGAAGACGGTTTTCTAGAAACCTTGATTTCCTAGACCACTCAACATGCTCTCATAAAATTGCAGATATCTCCACAGCCAACTTGTACTTTTATGAGTCGTGTTGTATATGAAATTCAGGAAGAAGAGTAAGGGAATAATGTCATGTCATTTTCAGAAAATCAACCTCCCACGACTTCCAAATCCTTTCGTTGTCGCGGGTCACATATGCCCAGGAACTTATCTTAACTTACCATCCTTTTTCAATTTCATCAGCATTTGTTGTGGTAATCCATCTTGACTTGACCCCGTTGTAAAGTTAGCAAGCCCACTCAGGTGTAGCGATGTGCATGCTCTCTATTAACATGTTCCTTACGGGAACCTGGTATACCAGGTTCCCTGGGAGCAACTAATATACGGGAACCTGGTATTACAGGTTAGTGCCTGCTTTCGTGGCCTAAATTCATGTTTCTTTGTGTTATGAAGTCCCCCAAAATGGGTTTAATAAATAGGTCAGAGTTTATTCTGTCAGCACATGTTCTTCTTCTGTTGGAAGAATTTGTATATCACAGTATTTTTATCCTAGGTTGTTCTGATTTAGTTTGCCCTTGCTCTGCTACAAAACTCATATGAACATGTACATTAGCGATTAAAGCTGATCACAGTACTGTAGATATTTGTGTTCGCTGACCCCAGTCATCGCATTTTGTCGCCTGATTTGTGTAGAACAAAAGAGAGTGTGAGCCCATCAGCGCACGCTCTATTCATACATCGCACCCGATCAATATTTCTATTGTTCAAGGGCACATGTAGTTGACTGAGGGGAGGGGATGCATGCACCGCTTGACTGTTTTCGCACAGGTGGATTACCAACCTGTCCGTTCTCTGTCGACGGGCAAAAAGAATCTCGTGTGGGGATATTGAAGGTATTTAGAGAATTGCGGAAGGAACGGGTTAACAGGATGGCTGTGGTGATTCAATAGGGATTAGGGGGATAAAGGTTCAACGTACTCTCTGTTCATTGGCAATCAGCTGCTTGACATCTGTGTCAAGCAATAAACAAAGTACATTGGGGGTAAACAGCCCTTAGGGCAGAGTGTGATATGAGGTCAGACACCAAATGATTTACGTATCTAATCCTCTATATTACTGCACCAGCTCAAACCCGAAGCATTTGTGCCACAGTTTTACAATAAGCATTGGAGAAATTGGTCCAAAATATAATCATTTCTTTTTAATAGTCAAATGAAAGATTGTGTCTGAGTCTTAATAATCCCTGTTGTGCATTGTGGTAGACATTTTGCCTACATAGTGTATATTTTGATATAATGCAATTTATCATGAAGCATATACACAGCAAATGTGCAAAGAGCCCTGCGTTTGATCACACGTATGTTCATGTTACGTGCATCCTATGAACTGTCAGAAAGTAGGAATAAAACATAGCCCATACTGAATATTCATGAGCCAATATAAACACCTGTAAAGTAATAGAATGCATGTTAGCTTCTTCTTCTTCTTTTTTTTAACACATGGAGAATGTAAAAGTTCATCAGTTGTTTGGAACAGAAGAATGACAATGATTTGCACATATCTGCAGTTAAACCTACTTACAAAGGGAGGCATGTGATTTGGCCAAAATGGCAATCTGCTGGAAATGGGGTCTTGAAGATCTGTCTCAAAGATCTGGTATTTGGGCAATTCCGCGGTAACGGAATTACAAATCAGAGAATTTTGGCTCATATTCTTTCACCCTGTATACAGGATTGATTACTTTGCCTTCTCTTGATACATTTAAAAGATGCAGAGGTACTCACACTGTCACCCCAAATACAAATTTGTTCAATGTTCTCACTTGGTTGGTTACAAAGGAGGTCCATGTGCGATGGTAACGGAATTACCAGAGAATTTAGTCACAACTTTAACTCTGACTTTGGGAGTTGTTTCTCTGAAATCTATAACACATACACTGTAGGTTGTTGTCTGATTTCATCTTTGATTGTGTCGACTTCAATTCGGTTGTGTTGTTTTTCAAATATTTCATCACATTTTCCAAGCAGCACGCTTTTTCCCTGTAAAGTCAGTGGTAACGGAATTACTCCTTCTGAAATACACTGGAAAAAATACACATTCTTGGTACTCATGTATTCTGAAATGTCTTGATAAAGATTGTTTGTGCCTTTAGCTATAATATAACCACTAAATAAGTACTCTCTAGCCTTTGACCTTGAACTGCTACAAGTGTATAGGTGCCAAATGAGTTTTTATTGTCAAAAAACATAAAATGTTCATGCTAACGACTGTGATTTCAAGTCGTAACTATGTTAATCAAGATCTTGTAACTTCTAAGTACCACATCCATCAAAATTTGTCTACTTTCAAGTTAAGAATTTCACACTCTGCAGGTAAATGACATCTAAGACACATGGTAACGGAATTACGCTAGAATAGCCCTACACACGTACAATTCTATAAATCCAGTCAACAATACTCAAATTTTCTTGTATTTTTTTTGTTGATATCATGCAAGACAGATTTCTCTGTTTTCTTCTTCCTAAATATGCCAATAATTGACAATATGTGTGAATTACTTACAAGTATTCTACATATAAATATTATGTGCACATGCATAAGAAAATAATAAAAAACTGTCCGGATTGACACTGAATTTAAATCTAAATCATAAAGTGCCAATTTACAGTGCAAGAGCACAGTGTGCAGCCCCATCATTGAACACAATGTTTGATATTAAGGATGAACACTAAAGATGCTTGAAACTTTTAATTTGTTAAGTGAAAAGATGCAGTTGTGGTTCAATGACAAATATAACAAATTACAATTCAATCATAAATAGAAAAGAAAATTTTCTTATATGATTATGGTACCACACCAGTGCTTAATCATTATTATCTATATGTTGTGGCATATATTAATCACTAAAAACTTGTGACATTTTACTAATAGCTGAAGTTGCCCCCTGGTATATACAGAATAATGTAGTGCATAATTTGATAATTCCCTTACAGTGTAAGTCCTACTTAAGCCCACCAAAATAAAATGAACTAAACTAAAAGTAAATAGAAAACAGCAAAATAACTTTAACAAACTACAACTTTTTGAACCATTAGAGTGAGTCCACCAAATTATTTCATTATCATTTCAATTAATTCATAGAAAGGTAAGAGGGCCTCTTCTATCCATCTGCAGCTCACTGTGTTAGAGTTAGATTAATCAACCTGTGAATAATGTTAGTATTTACTTCTGACCACACAAAATTTCCAAATGACGTCTTCAGAAACACAATCATGACTTGACCTATAATTTTCCTACAAGTTTCCTGTCTCTGTCTTTCTTCTTTGACTTTGTCTATTTTCTCATCCTGAGTGTTGCCATATAATTTACTCACAAGAAGTGTGCATCTTCTCTTTTGCAGTAAGTTGTATTTTGACTGCCTGAAAGCAAATTATAAAATACACTGTAATGGCACTTGTATGAAAGGAAACTGGATTGTACAGCAAATGGTAACATGAAGAGTAAAGGTAGAAGTAGAAGCTCATTGACTTTAATATTTAAAATCTTCTTAGGATTGGAAAGTAGAGGCCTAAATGTTACATTTTAGAGCTGTATCACAATTACTGACTGGGTAAATGTTCATCACAAATGGTGTTTTTGTCTTTATTCCTTTTAAAAAGAAAGGATTAAAGAACAAATTTCAAAGGGTAGCAGATGCTCTGTATCAAATGGGCATGAAAATCAAAATACATGTCTCTGTGGAGGAAAGATCTAAGAAACAAATGAAAGAAGGTAATAGTCATACACTTACCATTAAAGATAAAGGACTTGAGGATGAAAACAGGACATGTTCAATAAAAGGTCAGACTATCGACTTGGTGATAATAAAGCCTTTAGCATACAGAAAGATCAAAGGTGTCACATTCAGTGGGCATCCTGTGTCAAGTAATGACTTCTATCACATTATGTATGATCCTTCTCTTAAATTCTTGATCTTTCCTCACAAAAATTATCCTGTTCATTTCTCTCTGTCAGTAGCAGTGCTCTCTTTTCCTTTTAAAGAAATTTTATGTCCTTCCTCTTCTTTGTAACCTTTGTTCAATTTATGCTGCATCACACCCATTCAATAGTCCCTCATCACTATACTTAGATTTTGTATGAAACCATGAGACTTTTTAGCAAGAAAATATACAAATTGATATCTCAGAATTCAGTATGATTTTTAACATTTGAGAATGAGTATCTGTAGCAAACCTTATAAAGTTATCAGTTAGCACAGTCTCCATGTACACATGTAGTTCTTGTACATGAGAGAAGGTGAAGGAAGGGAGGAGACTTTCAGCACAAGAAGTCTTGTCAAGCGTGTACCCTTCACGTCAGGACTCACTGTCAGAGGCATCCAGCTACACTGTATGCTGAGTCATGTCAGTGTATCATACCATACATATATTTCAACTTTCACTCCTTTACTGCCAATCACTAACACTGTTAAGCTCAATAATAATGCCCTGAAGCTATTTCATGAATAGTTCACATACATATTGGCACGAAAGTAGGATATGACATTCTCTTCCATATTAAATGTGCGTGTAATTCCGTTACCATGTAATTCCGTTACCACAATTACAGAAGAACTGAACGAGATATTTCACAAAATGTTTTGTGACTTTTCAGGGAGTCACATGTAGAGAAAAAATTTACAAGGGGAGAAAAAATCAGTGATTAGTTTGTTCAGGAGAAAACTTTTTTCAATTTTATGGTAACGGAATTATGTCAATTTGTCAGTAGATTTTGAAAATTTCTCCAAAAAATATCATAATGAGAGTGACTGAATGCTTCATTAAATGTGATTGTTGAAGCATAGGAATAAAGATGTGGAAGTATGGATAAAGCAGAGAGGTATTTAAGTTGTTTCATTTTAAATTTTCCTTTAATATTGTAAGATTTTAGATAAATACAATAAATAGTCTTCCAACTTCAAAAGTGTGTACAACAAAAACGAGGAAAGTTATTGGTAAAGGGTTTTTTGTTTCCGTAAATACAACAATCCGTCTGTACGGGAAACTGAAATTTCTGAGCATTTACTTAACTTTGAATTTTGCTGTTTTTGCCCTTCCCATACGGAATTGCCCATATAGGTACATGTATATAGGTATAAAGCTATCAGGGTGCTTGTCACTGCTTCGTGGCAGTGCTCCAAAATGATAATCATCCATAAAAAAGGAGCCTAGACTAGACATTATTGATTCCCATTTCTACTTTGAGACATTGGTTTACTCTCTTGTTACCATCAGCAATTAAATTGTACAGTGTTTTTTGCATTTGTTTGATATTGTTTCTGGCAGGGTTAGGTACGTAGTTTGTACTTCTGTCCCAAAGTTCAGGTCTAGGCTGACAGAAGCAAATATCACGTATAGTTGATTTAAAAAAATGTTTGTTTCTCTTGCCAATGCTGGCAAATCACTTTTTTTTCTCTCTCTCTCTTTCTTTTTTCTATTTTTTATTTCCCCACAACTTCTGTAAACAAAATATCTAAAGAAAGGTCAAGTAGATCATTGTGAACAAGTTACTACCAGTCTGATAAACAAGTACAATGGGGAAACGAGGCTTAGCGTGCAAACAATGTGTCATCCTGCAGTTCGGTTTTGGAAGGACAGGAAATACTTGGTTGTATCAATGAGGAAATACAAAGAATATATGTTGATGTTATGCTTTCCAGAGGAAGGTTAAGATGTTATTGTTTGCTTTGTGCAGTACAGACTACCTTGATGATCAAGGAAAATAGTATTTGAGTCAAAACATTTGACCCTTTATGATATGCTTACAAAGGGAGGGGGAGAGATCAAGTATTTGGCTAAATCTCTCCTGGCCGTCATGCTTAGCACAAACAAGAAACCTGACTGAAGTCCTGCAGCTGAAGATGTATTTCAAAATATATGTGACCCGCTACAACAAAATGATCCTAAAGTCGGGCGAGGTCGATTATTTGAAAATTGCATGACACAATTCCCTAATCTTTCTGCTTTAAATTGATATATAACATGTCTTATAAAAATAATCGGCTGTGGAGATATCGATGTTTAAAAGAGCGCATGTCAAGACATCTGGGAAATCACTGTTTCGAGAAAAGCGCCCTAAAAGTTCTCCTTGCGACGCAATCACAATCAAGAGACATGCAAGTCAGTATTCACCTCCGGACAATAGAAGTTAAGCCCTAGCAACCCCCGAAATGCTCGTTCAAACACAGCGTCGGCGGTCTCCTCACCGACCAATCAGTGACCAGGATGTCAGGAGAAGCGGCTAGGCATAGCGCAACCCGCCCGCACGCACCAGTCGACTGGGCAGTGTGCGAGCTTCACGCTTCGGTTAGCGGCAAGCAGCAAACTGACCAATGAGATCACTCTGGTCGTTGTTAGGGGCGGAGCCTATGTGTGGCGCTCACTCCAAATGTTCGAACCAGTTTCTGCTTCGTTGAAACGCCAAAAAAACATGGCCCAGAAAAACGCTATTTTTTGGTCTTTCCTTTCATCATTTTGCTTCAAAATTTCGACAGATGATAGAAGACATGTCAGACTCTAATAATATGTCAAATTCAGAAAATCGTAAGTTTTGACCAATTTTGATGCTCTAACTTCAAACTAGATTTTCACGGCTTCGACCGTGCGCGACTTTAGGACCATTTTGTTGTAGCGGGTCACATATCGTTCTTGTTTGTACCTTCATATGAATGGTTGCACTGGTATGGCAGGCTTACCTTGAGCCAACATTTCAAAGAAGTTGCATGTACATTGCAAAAGGATAGGGAATGCTTTGATATCAATGTCATGTGAAGTTGTCCTGACTTTCACAATATTCTCTTCTTTCATGCTCTCTTAAATTTCTACAGTGAATCGGAGCATGACGTTTCCAAAGTACCAGAACAAACTTCTGAGGAATATTGTTTACACCCGCAAATACAATGTGTATTTTTGTCTTGCCAAGGACTTTTCTCTGAAGGTGAGTGCACGGGCGGAAAAATATATCTATTTATTTCATTTCTGGGTAAAAACCAAAAAAAAAAAAGTACCATGCAATCAATACTATGATGTTATATTGAAGTGACTAATTTTTGTTGGATAAGCAACTCTATTACAATGAAATATATTCTTCTTTCCTCTTCACTATGATCTGTACAGTGTTCTGTTATGAAAGGAGAAAATGACAATCAAACAGAAACAAGGAAAGTGGTGGTGAATCTGTGTGAAAGATAATTTGCAGACCAGTAGAGTCAATGTTGTTGTTGTTGTTGTTGTTGTTGGTGTGTGTGTGTGTGTTTGTGTGTATGTGTATGTGTGTGTGTGCCTGTTATCAGCCAACTGAATGTATTTGAGTTGAATCCCTCTGAAGGAAAGAGTACTAGTATCCAGCTGCTGCACATCTCCCCTCCCTCCCCCACAGGTGCTGAATAAGGACTTTGAAGAAACATGCAATGTCAACTCTGATTTGAGCTCCGTCATGTTCCTCGTATTCAATCCCGTCCGAGATGAACTGATCACAGGTGGTGTCAAGGGAACAAAGGTATGTAAGTGAATGCTCCTGTGAGCTGGTTATAGCTTTCATGCTGTGAAGGATGTCACTCGGTAGTGCAGCTTCCTAGACAGAATGCATGCTGCAATATACTCATTCTTGTGGTAATATGCACAAATATCAATACATGTATTTACATCTGCCAAGTTGGTTATGTTTTCTTCTGGTGTTGGTTAATATGTCTGTTTGCAAAATAACTCACAAAATTGTGCATGGACTTGGATAAAACTTGCAAGAAGAGTTGATAATGACACAAGATATATATGATTCAATTTTGGTAGCGATCTGGGAATTTTTGTTAATCTTTGAAGGATTTGTTTTGTTTTGTTTTGTTTTTTCTATTGGAAGATAAGGTCAACGAACATTGGAGTTCTAACTGGGCATACTTGAGGTTTGCATATGCGCACTAAAGTGCTTGCTCTACTCGGGCAAGGTGCTGGGCAGCTGGAAGCTGATGACGTAAACAAAAGGCTTCCGTATTGGGGAAACTGGGCAATTTTCAGCATGCATGTATGTGTGGGAAATGAGCTGCTTGGCGGAGGTCTGCTACTCTCAAAGTGCTTTTCTAATTTGCAATGTTCTGACTTTCACAAATTCTGCTAATTTCATAGCTGTTGGAATAACGACTTACAAAATTTTGCCTCCTGGAACTCAAATGCATTGTAAGGTGGGAAATAACTATTTTTTCTCGTGAAATGTAATAATACTTCTTTCTCATTCTGTCAGTGTGGCTCTAGATTGCTAATTCCACCACTCACAAATCATCTAGCATACTAGTCCCAATTTGCAAAATACTATGTTTTGTGAAATATGTGTCGTATGCACCAATATGTTTGAGGTTCACACAAATCGCAGTCTACAGTATTTTCGTGGTGGGAAAGTAAAGTTTTCATGCATTTTTCTCAGTGTATAACCAGTGTAAGAATGAAAATATCAAAAGTGCTTAGTTCACCACTTTGCCAATGTAAATTTAAGTACTATTACCAGTATTGCGTTAATTAGCTGTGAAATGAAGAAGAAGAAGACAAGATTGCTTTCAACTGGATCGAGCACCAAAGATTAATTGTTTGAAAATGCCACCTTCACAGTTTTCATTGTGAATCACATTTTCATTGCATTCCATACAAATGAGAGTAACAAAAAGCATGGCAACAGACCTCAGAACAATACATAAAAAATCAAGCAACAGTGTTTGTTTATAGATTATGTTTATCAAATTCAACAATATTGGTATATGTTTCGAATGAAAGTAAGTTGCAAATAGCAATTAAAAAAAAATGTGATAAGAACATAATATTGTTGTTTATGTGCAGTTTCAACCTTCTTACGAAGCCATGCAAACATGAACTTTCTTTCAGATTGCTAAGAACCAGAAGGGGGCAAATTAATAACATCTAGGCCTTCAGCTTTGGCTACAAAGGAAGTTCTTGTTCTCAACTTAAAATTTGCAAATTAGCATGATACATGCTTTCCTATATTTCTATTTGGTCTTGTTGGTGATCATACATGAGAATCCATATACCACATATAACAGTAATTTGAATATAATCAATGTCACTGTGTTTTTCACCTCCTTTGAACTTCCAAAGTTGAAGAGAATCTGATATCCAAATATATCAATGATATGTATTTTACATCAAAGTGAATTATTTTCTCAAATTAAAGTGAATTAGTATCTCATATTTGGACTCCTTCTCAGTCAAGTCTGCAAGACCACAATAATTAGCTTAATGCCAAGAGGCAAGGAAGATTTTCACATCATTGCTATTAAGTACTCTGAATATATGTCTGTGTAGAGTCCATTAGGCCTACTTAGTTTTCCAAAGACTTTGCACAGTGTTGTTCTCAGCTAAAAGAAAGTGTCCAGTCATTTTCATTGGTGAATCACAGTCAAAAGCAACGTCGGTGATTGCTGCTTTAATGACGTTGCTCATTACAGGTCTGGCAGTTTCGTCAGGTTGCAGATGAAGTGTGGAGAGAAATCAAACCAATGGCAAATTACAAGCTGCTGTTAAAGTAAGTTCATATCATTTACTGTATACGCCAAATATTTTGCGAGGTTTTTATTTTTCGCGAATTTTGTGAGTCAGGTGCTATTCGCGAAATTAAAGGCACGCGAAAATAATGACTCTGATCACGCTATGAATGTGATGTATGTGAATACATTTCTCCGTTCAGTACAAGACTCCACAATCTCGAATTTAACCACTCGCGAAATCGTCAGGAAGTTACGATTTGCAAAAATTTAGACTCGCTAGATATATGGCGTATACAGTATGTCCCTACAGGAAGAGAGTGAGGGAAGTTTCTGACTTCCTATGAGAGAAGCATGCCTCGTTCAGTTGTGTGTCTTCTTATCAATTCTTATTTTCTATTGATTTGATTTTAATATTCTACTTCCTCTCCTTCTCGCCAAGGTGATGAAGGAGTCACATTCTCTCTCTTAACGTGCAGTGGGCGTTACCTGGTAACATGGTACATTATACTATATGTCCTTCTGTTTGGAATGTTTGTCTGTAATAGAGCATGAAGGGTGCAAACGTGACACACCATGTGCATTGTTTGTCTCCAGGGGAGCAAGGACAGTGCAAACATGGCACACCACGTGCTTTCTAGTGATATCCTTGTCCATGGCCTCAAGAGACTCATTCACATGCAAATCTGAAACAATGTCATGTTTGTCATGGTCAAGTTTTGACTCTTAACTATTTTTTTTTGTACTGTGGGTGGTGGGGGTATAGGAATCACTCTGATTTCGGGTGGCCGGATGGTCGGTCGATCGGGCGGTTGGGCAGTTGGGCCGTTGCAAAATCTTGTGGATCAAACTACTATCTTTATTGAGCAATTGACCCCAAATTTGGCATGTGTGACTGTTATCAAAGGTAGATGTGGAAGACACCTCTTTCCGTTATTATCGCATAATGCATTGCCATGGCAACGACAAATTTTCATAAAAACTTGTGAATCCAACTGCTCTTTCATTTTTTGAGCAAATTACCCCCAATTTGGCATGTGTGGCCGCTATCAAAGGAAGATGTGCAAGACACCTTTTTGTTTGTATTGCATAATGCATTGCCATGGCAATGGCAAATTATCAAAAAATCTTACAGAATGTTGTGGGTCAAACTACTCTCAGTTTTATAGCAATTCAGGTGAAATTTGTGATATATGATCAAAGTAAAGTGTAGCTGTTCAAGACACCTTTTTTTTGGTGTGTGAATAAATCTGTTGCCATGGCAGCAGCAGTTTTTTGTACCAATCGTACAAAAATATGTGGGTTGACCTTACCCCCTGAGTTTATGAGTACATGTATTTGACATGAATTTTGGTACATGTGACCACTACAGTACCTATGTAGATTTGCAGAACACATCTTCTTCTTTTTTTCTCCATAATCTTTATTTGATTTCTACAATTTCACATACACACAAATGCACACACACAGAGACAGATAGACACACACACACACACACACACCTCACACACACACACACACACACAAACACATATATATATATATATATATATATATATATATATATATATATATATATATATATATATATGTATGTTGACATACATTCATTTATTCATAGCGTAAATAACAGTCTACACTGTATTAACTGCACTTTTTTCCACAGACTGCAACAGTTCAAAATTCAGGATGTGGTTCATACACCATTACTGCCAATACCTACTGCTTGTCTGCATAATGTGTCACTATACACAGCCCAGTCGCTGTTTAAATCGCGACAGGGCTGTGCCAGAGCGGCCCACAACGCAGAGCAAATACAAAAGCGAATATCACGATCGCGTTGAGTTTTGATACTTGACATCATTTTTTGTCACCTCAAACTCATTAGAAAAGATAATCTTCATTAATGAGACTTCATAGCTATACAATGTTATCAATATTGATATACACAATTCACAACTTACTGAAAATAAAGATTATATGCAGCTTGTGCAAATGCGCTAGAAAGTGCCTTTTTTTTCCATGGACTTATCGCGAGGCCTTTCCTCTTCTGTAATATAAGCACGCACTTTACGTGAGTAACGTATAAATTTATATAAGTAACGTATAAATTTTTATTTGATTGTGCACCATGAAATTTGATATCAGCAATACAGCTGTGAACAGCCGTAGGAAGCCATTCAGTAGAGCTAACGGAAGAAACATTGTACCAGTGGAATTGATGTTCTTAATCTCATATATCAACTGTCTATCGCTTATGCATCACTGTCACTACAAAACAAACAAACAAACAAACAAACATACAAACAAACAAACAAACCCCAAACAGCCAATGTAAGGTGCCATTGCCAAACAAAGAAAATATAACAAATGACCAAATAAGGGAGAACAAACTCTTCTCTTCTATTTTGCTCATTTTGTACTACTTGGTCTTACCTAAACCAAAATTGGTGAAATAATTTCCTTTTCACATCATTAGGCAGGCTACTGTACAAGCTGTACACATGTATTTCCTTCTTTTATTTTATGGCACAAAAATCAAAATGTATTCTTCCCCAAACATTTCACTTAATTTGACCAACGTGTCGGCAGTATCCCTATTTGCAATTAGTGCATGGGTGTGGTTAATACAGCATTATTTACAGTACATAATATATATAATACATACATGTACATACATACATATATACATACATACATACACACATACACATTAATACATCTGATTAACAAAATTACTAATTATGGTACTCGGGGTTCAATTTCAAATAGTTAGATTTTTGATTTTTTTTTTTTTTTTTTGGGGGGGGGGTTCCTGTGGCATTTAATTTTGTTTCTCTTCTTTGACCTTTTTTTTTTTTGCTCTATTCATTTTGATTCATTCTGTTTTGATATCTCTTACTCATCACGGTGATTGAGACACCCCTTTCTCTCTCTTTCAACATTTGGTTGGCATTTCCTGTTTATGCATGGTATAAATCTCAGGGATTCTTTTTCAAATGTTCCTCCCCAGAGGAAGTCATGGACCAGGCAAAAAGTGAACTGTCATGTGCACATAAGTCATATTTTTGTCCAAGGTCTTGTACAAGACACATTAATTTGCTAATTCAGAGCAATTTTAGGAATGTGATGATCTAGTTTTGTTTAGCGTTTCTACAGAGTCAATGCATTGATACATAGTATGCCCTATATAACATTCATTCTAGTGTAAACAATATATCAATGTATTTGTGTAAAGCCACAAGCATAGATTTTATGTGGGTACATTAATACAGTAAAGCACATACCTAGCTACACTACATACACACACTCAAAAAAAACCCAACACACATACAGTACATGTATCATATACATTTACATTATGAATATACACATGTACGTGTATCTGCTTTCCCTATGACATCATGTATTCTTTACAAAATTACAATGATACAGATGTGTTTTTCATGTCAAACAGTTGGTAAGTTGCTTTTCCAGGGGTATCTGTCGCATTCATTTTTGGTGAAATCTGATGTGTCATTCTGTGAAAGCCAATTTGTATAATAATGGATCAACATAGTCTGTGTGGAAATTCAGCAAGGAGAAGAGCCTGAAATAAACTGCCAACATTGAGAACCCTGCACTTCTGCATATTATTGGTAGGAGTACTGTTCATCTCCCTCTTCATCTGTCATCCTTACATTGGGAGCGATGCGTCACAGATTTTGTCATCCATTTCCTCGAAACGTTTCCAGGAAGGAGCTGGAATCGGTGAAAGGGAGCTGGATCAAGAAAGTAGAGCTGAACGAGCAGTTCCAGCACATGTACTGCTGTTCCGACACAGATGTCCAGTGCTACGACATGGATGGAAAGCTTCTCTTCAGCATTGAGAAGTATGCAAATTTTGAATCCTTTCTGCTCTGTTTTGTTTTTTGTTTGTGTTGTTTCGATTTGTGTTGTTTTTTGTTTGTTTTTGTTTTTGTTTTTGTGACTGAGAATTGTTTTTGTTTTTGCTTTTGCTTTTGCTTTTGCTTTTGCTTTTGCTTTTGCTTTTGCTTTTGCTTTTGCTTTTGCTCTTGCTTTTGCTTTTGCTTCCACACTGCCAGTACTGATTGGATTGATTCCTGGGGCGGGGGATTGTCTACTCTTCTGTATGTCAACTTGTCTATCAAAAGCTTTTTTTTTTTAAATTTGATATCAATACTTTTGACAGCATCAACCAGTTTTTCATCAAACTTTGCATAAGGATGACAAGGTGTAACAATTAAAGCAATGAAATTATAAGATCTTTTTTGGCAAAATTTTGGTGAAAGTCATGTCAAAGTTCCTCTCAAAAGTTTCACTACTTGTAGAGCCTCAAACTCAAACAGTGTAGATGCAATTCACACTTGGTGCTGAGTAACAGGGTAAAGTCACTTGGGAAATTCATAGCAAAGAGAGAGAGAGAGAAAAAAAAAGTGGCAATAGTTTATTGTCAAGGGCAGTAGTCCCGCTTTAAATTTCACTGTAACTCAAAGTAAACTCATGAGAGTCAGTATGTTATCAAACTTGCTACATAGCTATAGACTGTTGGAGTAACTTTTGAACAAAGTCTAAAAAATGATGGGGGTTGGAGGTCAGAACAAAAATCTGAAGCATTTGTTTTCTGCCTGATGTTCAAGACGGATTCGATGGTATTTCAAATTAAACCTTGTCCTTGGCAATTTACAAAATTCACGAAATTACAACGCACATGAACTTTTCTGGTTTTACAGTATGTGTTGCGCTGGTTTTATTTGAAAGTGTGGCGGCAGTGGTTGTGCTTTGGTGAGAATGGACATTGAGGATTTTTGTTGCTTCGAGGAGGGGGGGGGGAGGGGAATATGTGCTGATTGATTGCAGCTGTGGGAGTTCATGACCTCCTTTTTTGTTTGATTTTCTTCGGGGCGCGGGGCCACGTCTCTGTTTTTGTTTTATTGATTAAGTTGACTTTTGATGGTATTTAAAGTATACCACTGAGGAAAATTTTCCTGAAGTTTGATACTTGAATTCTCTGTGTAAAATTTCGAATGTTTTGATCATCATTTTTATGCATAGTAGGACCTCGATTATCTGGCCACGTCGGGACGGTGGGTGTCTGGATAATTGATTCGGCTGGATAAGAGAAATATTATAATTAGAAACACTTTCTAGCATATCATGCTAGGGGTATTACTAGTACATGTTATTACCAATTTACTTATAGTACGATTATCTCCATGGCATTGTCAAGTTTCATACTTCAAAAATTGGTACGGAAGTAAAACGAAATACAAGTATAATATCCCTTCATGTCTTGATTATTTGATTTTGACCGACAATGAGATCGTGATTGTGTCTCGTCGAATACTGCCGGTACATTGTACTGTAACCACTGCTATACACTCAGTGACACTGACAAGCACGGCACCAGTCATTGACATCGTCTCATGAACTGACTCAAAAGTTACAGTCTGCTGCGATGATTGGAATATGTGTCTTGAAGTGTATTCATAAGATAATGGTTGAACTTTTGTTTGTTTTGAGTGATATTTGACCCTGAAAATACTCAAAAGCATTAAAAAAAATGTCAGCCAGTCAATGTTCTGATAACAGAGAATCAGGATAATCGATGACCGGGTAATCAAGGTCCTACTGTACATGAAATTATTCCCGTTATATGTCAATGTATATTTTTGGTATACGTTTGTCTGTGCAAACTGACATTTGATCATCAGCCAGATTTTGATATTAAAAGACCTTTTCAATTCAATATTCGTTATTTTGCACACACACAAAAAGAAACCTTTCATGGTAATCACTCATTACTTCCTTGACATTTACTGTACTGTGTATCACCAGTGGTAGGGTCCAGTGAGCTACAGTAGCTCAAAGGCGTTGCCCAGAAAATGAAACCTCAGACTTTCTATCATGAGACCCTTTTTTGGAGTGGTCCTTTAGGCAGGCTTTACCATTTTTTTATTCAACATTCTTTACTTTCTGATTGTCTGCTATACTCTATTTCCTTGACATTTTTGTACCAGCCTGAGTTTTACTTTAACCTGTATGTATGAACTCTAATGTCATAATCTTTTCTTCAGCATTCTTTGCTGTCTGATTGTCTTGGTTATAAATGTTAAAATGGTTGGCTGTCCTTTGATTACTCCAAACTGTTATCTAATATACTCGGTTCAATTTCAAATGTCAATGCTCATACACTTAGAGACTCTGTGTCAAGTAATGCAAGCCTGAATCTTCTACTTTCCTCTTTTTTTTTTCCACCTTTAAAGGGACTGTATAGTACTGGGTGAGGTGGGGATTCATGTTTTGAACATTCCTAAGTGAGATAATGAGAAACCTCTTATGAAATATGCAAGAGCATGTAATTTTGAGAAGGATTCAACGTTTATTTGATGAAAATTGGTTTTCAAATGGCTGAGATATCAAAGAAAGTGATAATAATAAAAGGCAACAGGCCACGCCTTTTATTAGAATCTCTTTGTTTCACCTTGTTTTTGGATATCTCAGCCATTTCAAAACAGATTTTCATCAAACAAACTTTTGATACCCCTTAGAATTTCATGCTCTTTGACATCTCATAGAGTGGTTTCTGAATATCTCGCAAAATGTTATAAAAGCTAAATCCCCACCTCCCATGTCTTACACACTGATGTTCAAATTGACTGTAACAAATATAGCTTGACTAGGCTCAAATAAACAGAATGGTAGAGATATCTTCAAGGTCAGACCATAATTTGAAAAGAGAGTTAACAGGCTCAGACTCACTT
Organism: Diadema antillarum; assembly: GCF_040938485.1. Taxonomy (NCBI): domain Eukaryota; kingdom Metazoa; phylum Echinodermata; class Echinoidea; order Diadematoida; family Diadematidae; genus Diadema; species Diadema antillarum. The sequence continues at coordinate 580,819 of NW_027271391.1, read as the reverse complement.
AACTGATTCATGCATACTTGAAGCTTTGAAAATTCCATAACCTCCTGATTTCAAATCCCATTTTGATGAAAGCATGGCCATTCTCATTGTCTGATTTTAGTCTGTTTGTCCAAACCAGCTTTAGCGTGGTGTGAAATTTGCGCTTGCTTTCAATCAGTGCTTGAAAGTGTATGCTCTGATGGGGTTCATTTTTCTGTTCATAGCCTCTGTCCCTGACAATCTCAACCCAATCAAAATCATTGCACTAACTCACAAATGCTGCATATATCCTTTTGTTATTCTTGCATCATCTTTATCATATTATTATTGTGGTTTCAGGGCACACACAGCACAGATTAATGGCTGCAAATACTCCCCTCAGGCCCGACTGCTGGTCACGTGTTCCAACGATCATGAAGGTACGGTCGCCAACGAGTACAGCTATCACATCAAGTGAATGTGTTGCTTTGATTGCTTGGGGTTCTTGCTTGTTTGTTTTGTTTGTTTTTGTTTGTTTGGTGTTCAGCAGGATGGGTTCAGCTACATTTCTAAATCGAAAAGGCAGGCCCGATTTAGAAATTGGGTGGTTTACACAGTCACTATAAAACACTTATTGTAGCGTTTGATAATGTTACTGAAGTGATAAAATGTGACAGTTTTGAAGAAATTAGAGTACTTGGATGACCCAACCATGGGGCACACAGAGCCCCCCCCCCCCCCCAAAAAAAAAAGAAAAAAAAAAAGAAAAAGAGAAGAAAATAATATAATAAGTAGATGAATAAATGAATGAAAATGAAGGAATCATTAAAAAGCTTCTCTTGAACCAGAAGTTATAACAAGATCAAGCTTGGCGCTATGATTTAATACTTTGGTGACTATTGTTTTAAGTTCGGGGTGGATTCCAGGGGGAGGGGGTGCAAAGTGGGGTCCAAATTTGACATTTTAAACTTCTTCCTGTAAACCCTGTGATGGATTTTCACTCAACTTGGCAAGTAGCGTTATTTGGGTAATAGGATATCTCAATTTGAGGCCAGTTTGCACATTTTGATTTTTTTTTACGCTTGGTCGAATTTTCAGCAAACTTGGAAGTCAGTATTGCCAGTGTGATAGAATATACAAATGGACACCATGCCCTACTGGAGGTCCTTCAGAGTGCCTTAAGTTTACTATGTTCTTCTTTGGCCATGATCTGCATGAATGTATGGAAAGTGAACTTCCGATACTGTGGGGAAACAGGGGAATGGAGCGTGTGTCCATGTTTGTGTGTGTGTATGTGTGTGTGTGTGTGTGTGCCTGTGTAAAACAAAAAAACAACTTAAAAAATGAGTGTTTGAGCATTTTTAGAATGAAATGGCCTAGTACTGTGCAGGCATGGCTTCAATTAAGATGGCAATGAAACACTGATATTTTAGAATGAGATCAGGGCCTGTCACATCAGTTAAAACCGAGTAATCTATTGCATATCAAGGCAGTTAACCTTTTCCTTCAAAGTCCATTAGATGGATGCACAAACCACTGCTGTAACTGTAGAAAAAGCCAAGATGCTCAGAGCTTGCGTGCTGTTGCCTGGCGGTTGGCATGGCAACTGCAAATGCTGAAGGTTACTATCCTTGCAACGTGCAGAATATAATGGGCCTAGATTGTCACTTGATCTTGCTTGGTTGATCTATAATGACTTTTTATCTCAGGAGCTGCAAAAAGTGGTGGGGGTGGGGGGTGGGAGAGCAGTTGGCTTAGGGTTGTACCCCTCCCCCAACACCCCCCCCCCCCCCGACACACACACACACACACTGACACACTTTTTTGGAATAAAAAAGAGAATAGAACAAAAATCTGAAGACAAAAAATCACAATAAATTCCGTGACTTTTCGAGGGTAATTGTGTCCAAAGATTACTGTAAAAGTGGAAATTTTCGCGCAACCAGAAAGTAGCCCAAAAATATAAGCATGGGAAGATTTTTGCTTGCCATATGTTTTAGTAGTTAATGTTTTGATTCTGCTGAATTAAAAACATGTGAAACTCTTCTTACCTGGTCGAACGCGAAAAATTAGTCACTCAAAAATGTCCACTTTTACAGTATTCCCATCTTAGCCAGGGATATGGAACCATTGACCCTTGACCCACAGCCCACAGCCCCCCCATCATACACTAAAAGGCATTTCACAGCCCCTGTATCTTACTAGCCAAAGAGCTCAGAAGGTATCAGGTGTCTTGAAAATCAAACTTACTTTTTCAGATGTCATTTTCAGATTTTGTGTGATGCTGAAAGCACTTATCGAGATGTCTGAATAGTTCGTATCTGTCCATGTGTCTGTGTGACCATCCATGCATTTATATAATATAGCCACAAATCTTTAACTGGAGGGTGATGATTCAGTGGAGAAGAAACCTGACTCCTAATTGGAGGACCGGAGTTCGATTCCCACCAAGTCCTTGGACAAGATGTTTTTACCCACCATGTCCTTCTCGACCCAGGTTTATAAATGGGTACCTTGCAACGCTAGTGGTAATAATAATGGCAGGACCCTCTGGTAGAGCAGTGGCAACACTGAAGAGGCTACCCTGGGTTGGGTAAAGAAGACATTATCATTATTATTATTATGTGCCAAAAATCCTGGTAAAACTTGTACTGATACTATCATGCATTCATACATTTTGTATTTTCGTATGATCTAGTCTTATACACTTTTGCAGGTGCTCAGATTTAGATAAGGGAAATCACAAGGTCAGATATTATAAAGCATTGATTGTTTTCAAATGTATCGACCACAGTTAAAGGACGCAATATTATCACATGAGAACTTGGTTTGAGTACAGGTGAGGTGGGGTCAAGGTGAGGGTCATGTATCAGTGGCAGAGCTTTTTCTATAACTGTCAAAGCAAGTTATATTGAGAGCTAATTTGAGCACAGTTTTGTAGGAGATCTGGATGACACAATGGCAATGAACAATATTTACCCAGTCTTGGAGAAGAATAAACTGTGACAGTTATTACACAAAAATCAGATTCAGATTTAGATTTGACTTAGTTATCTCAACTCTGGTTCATTTCATTAAAAAAAAGAAAAGAAGATAAGGTAAAAAATTGAGAGGTGCAGCAAGTGTTAAAAGGCTTTTTCATTCATCAGCTCATTTTGCTCCCCATTGCCCCCATGCTGTCTATTCTAGTCAAGGTATGGAGCCTCAATGGTGGTCTCATCAACGTGTTCCGGGGTCACTCCAAGCCAGTCACCAATGTCGTGCTCCACCCGGAAACCTCCATGCTGGTGTTGACCTCTTCCCTGGACGGCTCCATCAAGATTTGGTCCCTGGACATCATGGAGCTCATCTACAGGTGAGCTGTACTACTTGGGTTGTCCCATGTCAATGTCCATGCCATCATGGTAGGACCTGGACCATATGTTCATGTACATAGCAATTGATTTGGTAGGGATTTTATCCAATTCATTCTTGCTCATTTAAAGCATTGTAGAAGAAAACCACAATAGGCTGTATTGTCCACTCCGTGCCTCCCTCCCCCCCCCCCCCAACTCAGGTGGGCAACCATACACATGATTATGCTTGTTCCAGATTCTTAAGAAATAACCCCTTTAGGGATGGGAATGAGTCAGGATTGTGACTCCTTACATGAAACACAGGCTTTTGGAAGGGAAGCCATAAAAATCACCCCCGTCACAGGTTCTTGGAAGGAAAGATTGCAAAATTCCCCCTTAAATGATGGTAGTTTCAAGGTGAAGAGTGTTCATACGTAATTTCAGCCCTTGCATGGACATGAATGTCCTTAGACAGTCGCAGCGGATGGATGCAATTAACTCACTGTTTTCATTTTGACCTGACCTCGCTTTCCTCTTGAATAAACACGTTTCGCACGAAAACTGCTTGGAAAGTGTTGCAGCAAAACTGCTGTAACTTTACTATTTATTCATATTTTTTGATAATCCAAACGGTTATATGAAAAGTAAAAACCTCATTTTAACCTGCCATTATGTTACCTTTTTTAAATAACGACGATAAAATATTCCAAAATGGAGCATAACTTCACTCTCAAAACGGAAAATAATTGTCTGAAATCGTTGCTAAAATTTCACATTTTGACTTCGTGAACAACATAAAACTTTCAAGTATGTTACTAAGTATGTATTTCTTTACGGAACTCTGAAATATCACATTCAAGAAGTCATGCGTCCGGATATGTCTGGAAATAATCGAGAGAGGTGCACTTTCTACCTTCGTTCCGAGCACAAAATTTCATAGTCATTCGCACACGGGAAGACAGGGTACAGTCCCACGTACCCACATCTTTGTTGCTCTCACGTCACCTGTACTTTAGTGCCGTACAGCACTGCTGTACTCTGATCGTAACTTGTACCGGGAATTCGTAGTTGTAATGTTACTTACTAGTGCAGTAAAATCTGCGTAAAGTCCGAATAATTCAATGTCATGAATTTGCAACTGGTATCATAGCTGATAGATATTCACATTTTTGCTACTTTCTTTTTAATAGGCCAGGGCCCCGTTGCTAGAAACTTTGCGTTTAAACGCAACTTGCAACTGATTGTCACTGGCCAATCAAAATCATTGTTGCGTGCATGTCTTCTTAATAGGGCAGACCCTGAGCCAATCAGAATGGTTGTTTCAAAATTAGCAATTATTTGCAATTGATTGCAACTTTCTTGCAACGGGGCCCAGGTCTGGTAACGTAAGTGCTTGTTTTTGAAGTGGCGAAGTCCCCTGCAGCACACTGCTACATTATACTTATCGACACCCCGCAGCCCACTCTCATAGCGTAGCATGCATGTGCAGTGTACCAGGCATCCGCAGCATGCAGCTACCTCGCATCTCGAGCAGTGACAGTATGCTGCATTGCATCGATCAATCAGCTCGCTGGATCGAAGCAGCATGGGAGAGTCCATTCATTGCGCAAGCGCAAATCAGTTTTTCTTAGCATATGACGTCATTATACTCGTTTGCTGCTCCCGTACAATTTGAGATTTCTGACAAGATACCTCATTTATTTTCACTTGTAACTTCAAAAATAGGTCTTCGGCAAAGCGAACACCACCCTGCTAACGTCCGCCCATGTCTAATGAATATGTATGTCAAGTTTCATGAATATTAAAGTGAAAACTAAGTTTCGGTAAGTGCTTGAGAACCCGTCTAGCACCATTTCATTTTTTCTTGCAATATATCGAAAGAGTCCACTAAGAAACTTACCTGGCTGACGCGGTTTGCCGGAATGATGAGTCGGTTTGGAGTATTTTGAGAAAAATAATAATAGTAGGTGTACGCGCCGAGGTCCTATGTGTGATCTTGTGACTTTGTGTATGTTGTCCACCATTAAATACACATGTTCATCCTTCCTTTCAGCTGTTCCTTTCACTCTCGACGTTTCACGTACACACAGTCACAGACGGTAGGGGGGTATTCGCCGTACTAAACAGCCACACGCCTACAGGCACCTTACACGCTCCCATATACTGACATCGATGTTTCTTCCGTGCTATGTAACAGCATCCTAAACCTCCTAATAGCTGTACTGCGCACCAACACACTGTTCATCGTGCACCACACCGTTGATTGTCGTACTCACATGCGACACACGCAGTGATAGTAATCACAGATTTGGATCTCATCTGGCGGTCAAATGAACAATTCCCTTCCTTTTATTTTTGATCCAAACCAAGTGGCAAATATCACACAATATGAGCAAAGAAAACAACGTAAGCAATGAGAGGTTAAAGGAAACTTGTAGGTTTCCACCCCTACCTCTGGTTCTCTACCTTCTGCTCTTCATGACCCTTTTCCTGCCTATCTCTAACAGCAGTCTTCACTTCACCTCTGAAGCTCTTTTCTTACCCTGGCGCCTCACCTCTCCTCTCTCCCTAACAACCAACATACATGTGACTTTTCCTATGTTCAACACTAGATGGCGCAAATGAAACAAATGCATGGAACGGCTCCTACATACCGGCCCCTTAATTTTCAAAAGAGGGTAACCCCTTTTAAAATTACCAAAACCTACCACCATCATTAATCACATTAATGTTCCTTCTTGCCACCCAACAATCTATTGACCACAATAAACAACGCTAACTCGAAAATATGCTACATACTATCAAACTACAACAACCCCTTACACATACAACCTTGTGCTACACATGTAAGCCTATAAAACATGTCTTTGATGCAGAAATAGTCACCTTTCACTGGCAACAATGGCAAGGACAAAATTGAATATTGTTATGTTTACAGAAGAACATCACATATTCATAAAGTGTCTAAACACCCTGACATTCATTATGTAACCTCTGTGTAGCCTAATGTATGCATGTGCCTCAAGTGTCAGCATGCATTCCAACAATCCACTTGTTGAAACTGTTCTTATATATCTATGAGTGCATGTCTGGAGACAGACAGTTCTGTAATAAACACTAAAACGTTAACTGCCACGCCTCTTCTGTTCCTTCCTTATTTGCAACCATGAGTTTGCTAATTGTAACCCATGATACAACAAATATACATCATACCTGCAGTCCACTTATACCTTTAACATGTACATAAACAAACTACATCAAATGTATTCCCATACTTCTGCAACACAACTGTTGACCACTTCAAGATTTAGCCAAATCCAAAGCCAGCTGTTTACAAAACATATTGTACACTCGATACTATACCCAGCTTGCATAAATGTGTCAAATATGTATGCATCCCGGCATAGCAAACAGAACGAAACATATAACATCTTCAAATGTACAATGACCAACTAAACCTGCCAAATCTATTAGCTTGAATTTGACCTACACTGTACCCTTAATCTACAATGTAATCCAAACATAAATGTATTTACAGCATGGAATTCAACCATACACACATACAGTTTTGTACCACTTCTGGATGATACTGCATACCTGTGCACCAATGCATATCAAGTATCAACATAAAATATAAAATCTTATTCATACATTTCTCATGAACTCTGTTGATATGCTTATTACAGATACCCCTATTTCTTTCAAAAAAAAATATGCATCCTTCCAGTGTTGCATTTCTAAACAATACTGTTTTGAGCAATACTGTATATCACCAAATTTTTTTGCACAAAAAAGGAACAACAAAACAAAACGTAATTAAAGTGGGTTAAACATGAACAATAAAACGTGTTTCAATGACTATTGTCCATCAAACCATGTATCAACATAACCCAACCCGAACAACATCAGTGTACTGTGTAAGTAACCAAACACTGTGGTAGAAGTGCACTGACCTTCTCTGTCATTTCTGCACAAAATTATTGAATCTCTTGAGATCTAACAAACATAATCTACTTTATCTACAGCCTTGTGAATGCCACAGCCATCTTAATTCACTGACTCACTCTGGATGGTCTCTTGGCCTAGAGAGTGAAGTTGCTTTGCACTGCAGTATACCTGAATACCGGTATACAATTGTACATACAAAACAGCATTAAAAAACCTGTATCACCTTTCCACTGATTGCCAATACAAATACAACATAACGAAACAACATAATGAAAGCAAACTCATGCTACTTACTTTACAATATGGCACTTGTGGTAAGAAAATTTGCTTGCCACTGAATAAAAATGACATATGTCACCATGACACACATAAGATACATTTTCATGTATATGCGTTTCTCATGTCTTCTTATAACTCAAATGCATACATATGTATACCCATGCGGGTATATAACATCATACTATGTACTGACCTTTAACACACTATTTGTGTATACAGCTGTACTAAAATCAATACCATCTTTCTTTATATATGCTTTGCCAAAAATCAAAATCTCTTCCCTTGCTTATAACTTATCTTGAATTTAACAATATTTCCACTTGAACAACAAGCCTAAATTTAGAATGTCTCCCTTTTGGCATGTTTGGAATTTGTAATGTTCTAAAATAGGCTGAATACACAATATACTACTCATTACATTACTGGTTAAAGGAGAATACAACCAAACAAATAAGCAAATTCTGCTAAGCATTTGTCTGTATCCATCACATATCACATGGCAAAATGCACTATATATGACTACACAATACCATCTGTGCATAATCATACAATTATAAAAACTACCGCATACAAATCACATCAATGCTTTATCAAAACACATAATGATGTATACCAAGTAACGAAACTGTACTTGCATACAAAATTCAACTCTTGCATCTGACGAATTGTTCATGTGACTAATTGGCTCCTCATTTGTTCTATCAAATCCCATGGAGTCCAAGTCACATCATAATATCTGTTCGCACAGTCCGTCCAGGCTTGACACAAAATTGTTCACGGTCCAATCACAAACCAAGCTTTACGATCAGTTCCCCTTCAGCTGGTTGACTTGATTTGTGACGAAACGCAATGTGAATTCCTGTCGGTTCGCGACACAAATTTTGTTCCATGTAAAAAATACAAAAAAGGAATTACTCATTATCAAAACACACTCTATACTAACCAGAATTTGTTATCACAATATCTGATCACCTTTACTTGCGTATATATATCCGGATCTCCAATTTTTACACACATATGATCACTGAGAGTATCGCGAAATTCCGGCAAAATGTTCCATCGCGATCGAATGTGTAGATCTGCAAAAACAGTCATGAATCTCCCTCTAAAAGGAGACACAGCTTGCTGATTGGTCGCAGATAAACACCAGTCTTGGTCTTCACCTCAACGCGACGGACAAGGCCTTCTCTGTCAGGTATGGTTCGCTGAATTCGTCCCATCGGCCAAACGTTTCGTGGTAGCGTGTCATCGACGACGAGCACAACATCTCCGACCTGAATGTTTCTGTTGCGGCACACCCATCTTTGCCTCTCCTGCAGTTGCGGCAGGTACTCCTTCAGCCATCTCCTCCAAAAGATGTCCGCCATATATTGTACCTGTCGCCATCGACGTCTCGCATAGATATCGGTCTGCCTAGTGACCGATGGGGGCAGCAGGGGGGTAGACTTCAACTGCAACAGATGATTCGGTGTTAGAGCTTCCAGATCGTTTGGGTCGTCAGAAACTCTAGTGATGGGTCGACTATTGATGATACTCTCCACTTCACAGAATAGCGTCTGCAAGCTCTCGTCACTCATGACTTGCTGCTTCGTCAGGGAGAAAAGAAGCTGCCTAACCGTCCTAATCTGTCTCTCCCAGACTCCCCCATGATGAGATCCACCAGGTGGATTGAAGGTCCATTGGATGTTTCTCTGTAACAGCGCATTATTAAGCTGGTCCAAGTTCCAGCTCTCGATTGCCTGCCTGAGTTCTCTCTCAGCGCCGACAAAATTGGTCCCATTGTCAGATCTCATCTCCTTGATCGCTCCTCTGCGTGCCTGGAAACGTCTTATGGCAGCAATACATGAGTCTGTGTCTAACGAGTCTGCCTTTTCAATGTGTACAGCACGTATGGTAAGGCAAGTAAACATCACTCCATATCTCTTTACCATACTGCGTCCCCTCTTCACCTCCACTGGTCCGAAATAGTCCACACCAACATGTGTAAACGGTGGTTTGTCTGGCATCACTCTGTCTTTTGGAAGATCTGCCATTTTTTGCTGCATCAGCTGCCCTCTGCGTCGTCTGCACATGACACATCTTCGCAACATTTTCCTCACAGCTGAATTGGCACCAGGCATGTAGTACCTCTGCTGCAAATTGGAGAGAATGTAATTCCTCCCACAATGTCCAGAGTTCACATGAATGTTTCTCAGGATGAGTTCCGACACATGGTGACCCTTTGGCAGAATCAATGGGTGTTTTGCCTCCATAGGCAAGGCTGCCTTACTCAATCTTCCTCCGACTCTGAGCAGGCCATTGTCAAATGTAGGATCAAGCTTGTAAATGGAGCTTGACTTCTTTACTCCATTTCTTTTCCCATTGACCTTTGACTCTTCTCCTCTCAGTGTTGCAATTTCTGGAGCAAATGCTTGCCCTTGGACGTAGCGGAAAATAGCCTCCTCAGCATTTTCCATATCCTTCGTAGTCAGCTTTGTAGCTTCACCCGTGTCATCCCTCTGACCCCTCTTTTTCATTTTCAGCATTTCTTTCAATTTCAGCATCCATGCCACTGCCTTCCTCATACTCGTCCAGTCTGAGTAGTGAGACAACAGCCTTCCAACAGGGTCAAGTGTTTCATCACGTTCCTTTGCATTTGTCACAAAGGTACTCTTTGTCTCCCTCAGGCATGGCTCGTCACATTCAACATCACAAGCCAAAATCTTCCTTTTCAGCTCTGGGTCGTCTGTACTTGCCATGACCAAGTTCTCTGGTTGCGCTGGCCACATGCTTTCATCTGCATGAAGAAAGTCTGGACCTTCCTTCCACAGTTTCATGTTGAGGAATGGTGCAACTCTGCATCCTCTAGAGCACAGATCAGCTGGATTGAGTGCAGATTCGACATGTCGCCATTGGTTCACTCGCGATCCATCTTTAATTACGGCGATCCTGTTTGCCACAAAGGTTTTGAACCGTGCTGTCTCACTTCTGATGTACCTGAGCACTGTCATGCTATCAGTCCAAAAATATGTGTCATCCACAGGTACATGTACACCAAGCTCCTCCTTTACCAGCCGATTGATTCGCACTGCTACTGTCGCAGCTGTTAGCTCCATTCGAGGGATGGAAATCTGCTTCAAAGGGGCTACTCTTGCCTTGCTCATCAGGAAGCTGCATTTCACTTCGCCCTGGTCGTTCACTGTCCTGATGTATGATACAGTGCCATAACCTTTCTCGCTGGCGTCGGCAAAGTGGTGGAGGGTGATTGACTTCGCTGCCCTGAAAGGCCCCGGCATTAGACATCTAGGCATCTTGAATTCTGACAGATGTGGGAGTTCCCGTTGCCATGTTTGCCATTTCCTCAGCAACTCTGATGAGATAGGTTCATCCCACCCTAGTCCCAGCCGACACAATGTCTGTAGAAGCTGCTTTGCTTGCAATGTGACTGGAGACACACATCCAATGGGGTCAAACAGAGCACAAACTGTGGAGAGAATTCCTCTTCTAGTAGGTGGTCGTTCTTTCATCTGGATTTTGAATCCAAAAGCATCATCTTCTGTGTGCCATAACATGCCAAGTGCTCTCTCGGTTGGCATTCCTCCTTCCTCAAAATTGAAATCCTTGACAACCTTCGCTCTCTCCTCAGCTGGGATCTGCTCCAGGACTTCTCTCTTGTTGCTGTTCCACTTTGTTAAGTGAAATCCCCCCTTTTGACACGTCTTTGTCAGCTCTTCTGTCGTCTCAATTGCCTTTTCCACTGAATCGGTAGAATACAAGCAATCATCGACGTAGAAATTACGGTGAATGATTTCTACTACATCCCTAAATGATGACTTCACATGCTCATCCGCCGTTCTCTGCAATGCGTAGTTTGCGCATGATGGAGAAGAAATAGCGCCAAACACATGTACGCACATACGATACTCGATCAGCGGCTGTTGAAAGTCCCCATCCTTCCACCACAAAAATCTCAGGAAATCTCTATCTACCCTGGGCACTAGGACCTGAGAAAACATTGCCTCTATGTCAGCCATGATGGCTACCTCTCCCAGTCTGAATCTTGTCAGCACTCCGAATAGACTGTTGGTCAAATCCGGCCCCTTTAGGAGTTCGTGGTTTAGGGACGCTCCATGATATTGCGCTGAGCAGTCGTACACTACCCTCAGTTTGCCTTTCTGTGGGTGCAGGACTCCGTGATGTGGCAGGTACCAGACTTTTCCCTTTGTCCCTGTCAACTCCTGCTCTCCTATCTTTTCAGCGTATCTGCTCTGAATTGTTGTCTCCATGCACTCCTTGTATTTCTGATGGAAATCAGGCTGTCTTTGGAACTTCCTTTTCAGATGTTCAAGTCTCTGTTCGGCGAGAGGCCTGTTATTTGGCAAGTCTATCTCCCTTCTGAATGGGAGTCCTATCTCATAGTGCTGATCACGAAGCCTGATCGTCTTTCCTACATCTCTCAGAAATTTCTCGTCCTCTACGGAAATCTCCTCCTTGTCATTCGACAGCAGCTCTGTAAAATCTGTGTTGTATAGACTGCTCAACTTCTCTTGAATGTCATCCAAGCCTTTAACCTGAGCTCTATGCGAGGTGATCCACTGTCGCTTCCTATTGTCATGCCTCTGACATCCATACACCATCCATCCTAATCTTGATTGACACGCGAATGGCCCACCATCTTGGCTGCTGATGACTCGCAAGGGCTCAAATGCCTTTGGCACATTGTTTCCTATCAATATGTCCACTTCAGCGTCTATCTCTGGCATTTCTACTTCCTGTAGATACGACCACTTCTCCAAATCGACCTTTCTCGGGATATCGTCCTTGGATACGGGTATAGATGCCCTAGTATAGACCTCAGGAAGGGAAAAGTCATCTTTCCCGTTGATGTTGCATATTTCCAGATCATGTAATACGTGTGTTCGTACCACCTTCTCATCAGTCATGGTTTGCAGATGTATCATCCTTGACTTTCCTTTAACCTGCAACCTTTCCTTCAGTGCTTCAGTGCAGAATGTCCCATTGCTGCCACTGTCAATGAAGGCATATGTGTTTACTTCTCTGCCAGTTGCCCTTGATCGCACCACCACAGGAATAATGGCTGGCTGTGCATCCATTGTTACTCCACGATTCGTCATCGAGCAAGTATGGTTCTCCACAACTCGTGTTCCTTCTCCATTCCTTGTTGACTGCACTCCAGTGTCAGATTCCCTTTCTTTCCTTTGAGTTGTTTCAGATTCAGCATTCTCTACCTGGCTCTGAGCTTCAGACTTCCTCTCATCTGAGTGTGCAGGATTCCTATGTAGCACTGTAGGGTGATTATTCTGACACAGCTCACATTTCAACCTTTCTTTACAGTCCTTGGAGAAATGAGATCCTCGGAGACAAGCAAAGCATAAACCCTTCATGCGACAAAATTGCACCTTCTGATCATGGGGCTTCTTGGTGAAAATTCGGCAGTCTGTCAGGTGATGATTGTCCTTGTTACAATACAAGCACTTCTTCCTTTCATCATTCTTTAGAACAGTGCTGAAACTCTGCCTTGGTTTTGAAGGAGTAGCCTTGGATGGGTTAGCACGTCCCTCGCCTGACTTTGGTGTTCCTGTTATATCACCATACAATGGGTTGTTTACAATTCGTGATTGCCTACTCACGAAACGCACCACATCAGCAAATGTCAGGGGTTCTTCATGTACTTCCTGTATGGTGTCGACAGTGTACCTCCATTTGTCTCGAAGCTTGAATGGCAGCTTAGATATCACCATCTTAATGTGCTGTGTGTGATTGATTTCTTGTTCAAGCTGCAAGTCCTTGGCCAAATTGCTCAGCTCGGTCACAAATAGTGTGTAGCTCTGTAATCCTTCAGCATCCTCATTCTTCACGTTTGGCCAAGCTTCAGCTTTCTTCATCATTCTGTCGAGGACCTGATGCTTATTACCAAACTTCTTCCCCAACAATGCCTTTGCCTTGATGAAAGCCTGCTGATGGTTGTCACCATACATACAGCTCCTCACAACTTCATTAGCCTCACCTCTTGTGTACTGTTCCAAGAAGTACAGCCTGTCTGAGTTATCGGTAGTCTTGGATTCAATCACATGTTCAAATGCCCTCATGAAACTGTGGAAATACATGGGATTTCCATCAAAGGGTTGCACATTCCTCTGTGGTAACGATGACTTCATATGACACTCCAACAGAAGCTGTGTGAGTTGATTTTGCTGCATCTGTACCTCTGTCAAGTGACTGGCCGCATTTACATCTGCTCTTGAATCTCCTTCTGCAGGACTGCCTGTGATTGGGTTTGGTGTCTGGCTATGAACTTGCACTGGTGTTGCTGGAATGGGATTAAAGGCTCGAGGGAATGGTCCTTCAAACTGCTTCATGGCGTCTGCCTTTGCAGTAGCTGCAGCAAGTTCTATTTCAACTTCCATTTGTTCCTTTCTCCTTAGCAGTTCTTGTTCCTCCCTTTCGAGGGCCTGTCTCCTCTTCAATCCTTCCAACTTCACCATCAGTTCTGCCTTCCTCCCAGCAGCCTCCATGAGCACACTGGTCACGCTGGTCTTTGAATTACCTGATGCTTGTGACACACTATCCACAGCATGTACCTCATCACACTTCGTTGGGGGCGGCATTGCTCCGTGTGACTCCTCAATCTCTAAATTTGTCCCAGGGAAATCTGAATCTACTGGCATCCATGGATCCATGCTCTGCAGAACAACACTTGGTTGCAGTGAACCATCTAATAACTTCGAACTTGGAATTGGTTCCTCCATTTGTGTATCTCCAACAAAGCTTACCAGTGTGTGAAGATCAAATAGGTTCTAGACAAGAGAGCCTCTCACGTCCTTCCTACTATTTACTAATGATCCTGCCTCTGAATGTGGACCTGATGTGCGAGATGCTTATCCTTCATCTGCTACCTCTCCCATCTGTATTGCAAAGTTCTCAATTTACTTTCACAACTACTGGTAGAACCTTCTTCTGATCTTGCTTTATATCATAGATGGTCCTCCTCCTTCCTATTTGTTTGAAGTCTGATCCTGTCTTCTACCTACTTCCTGTGCAACCCAGTAGCTGTTCCTCATTGCGCAGCCTTGCCTCTATGACTACGATCCTCTTTCAAGGCTAATTCTGTTCCATATTTATGTGCCTTGGTTTGCATTTCTCTAATCATCTTTCTCATTTGTTCATTTAGGTTCTATTGTTGTTGATGTGCAATCCATTCCACAATATGCTGTAGGTCTACATCTGACTAGAGTGTACAGTTCTTGGGTCTTGTAGTCAAATACCAGATAGTAGATCCAAAATACCATATCCAGACATAAGTCCTGTCTCATATCCTTCTCCTTGGTATCATTGACATTAGACTTTTAGAGTCATAGACTTGGTCCCACATTTCAGTCTCTGGACAGAATGCTTTGTTCACTCAATAGAGTTGTCTATATTTTCTACTGCTTATTTCATCTTTTATGAACTCATCTTATTAGGTAGGTTCTACCATGTGTATGTAGGGCTGTACCTGTACCTAATTCTATAGAGTACGATAATATTTCACAAGACGTATGCCTGCCTTTATCCAGCAGGGCAAAATGTACACTGCACTGTATTCTAACGTTGTTAGTGCCTGTACAAGTACTCACAGTCACACTCGCAGTTCACCTAGCAAATCCAAACACTGAAACCATTGCCATTGTCATTCCATTTGTTGCCTCTGACTCTGTGTTGGCTCCAGTTGAACTCGCCTCAATGTAACGTTACTCTGTTAGACCGTCGAGGGTGGGTAGTGACCAACGTTATGCTGTCATCATAAATGCCTTGACTCGTTGAGAGTTGAAATGTAGATTTCTAGCAGTTCTGATCCTCAATATCCAACTCAAAATCGTAATAACTGCTACTGCTAGACCTGTCCCTTTAACTCATCGAGTCATGAACTTTGCAGCTGAACAGCTAACCAAAGTTTCCTTTAACTAAGAATGTACGCGCCGAGGTCCTATGTGTGATCTTGTGACTTTGTGTATGTTGTCCACCATTAAATACACATGTTCATCCTTCCTTTCAGCTGTTCCTTTCACTCTCGACGTTTCACGTACACACAGTCACAGACGGTAGGGGGGTATTCGCCGTACTAAACAGCCACACGCCTACAGGCACCTTACACGCTCCCATATACTGACATCGATGTTTCTTCCGTGCTATGTAACAGCATCCTAAACCTCCTAATAGCTGTACTGCGCACCAACACACTGTTCATCGTGCACCACACCGTTGATTGTCGTACTCACATGCGACACACGCAGTGATAGTAATCACAGATTTGGATCTCATCTGGCGGTCAAATGAACAATTCCCTTCCTTTTATTTTTGATCCAAACCAAGTGGCAAATATCACACAATATGAGCAAAGAAAACAACGTAAGCAATGAGAGGTTAAAGGAAACTTGTAGGTTTCCACCCCTACCTCTGGTTCTCTACCTTCTGCTCTTCATGACCCTTTTCCTGCCTATCTCTAACAGCAGTCTTCACTTCACCTCTGAAGCTCTTTTCTTACCCTGGCGCCTCACCTCTCCTCTCTCCCTAACAACCAACATACATGTGACTTTTCCTATGTTCAACACTAGATGGCGCAAATGAAACAAATGCATGGAACGGCTCCTACAGTAGGAAAACCAACTTTTATTCCAGAAGGCTCCAGACTAACTCGGTCTCGGGGGAAAAATTCGACCCTACTTCAGACAATTCACACGCAGTTCGTGATCGCCACATTCTACTGGACACTGCATAATACCAAATGAGGCCTAACTGAATGGACAGGAAAGTGCGTGCTAACGTAATCCTGTACAAACAAAACAAAAATGACAGCGCGCGGTCCTCAGTTGCTGAGACGCGCGGTCTTTGTTGTCTATCAAGCGCCTTTGATTGTTTTAGAGGTGCTTGATAGGCGCACACTAATTTTGCATGCGCGCAAAAGAGGTTTTTGATGCGCGCGTTGTAACAACTCGGACCATTACTGCGAGTAGCCAGAACACGAAGCGCTAGTTTATACAGGCCGCTCCCATAGGACAACACTGTACAATCAGAGGGACAACCATTACAACAGTCATCCCGCCGTCAAAGCGAAGCCGAGTTATCCCCGAGTCCGAGTTTAGCCTGACCCCGTTCGGGTAAGTACTGAGACTGAACCTTTTTGGTTAATATTTCGCATTTTCGTCGTTACCCATCGAATATCTTGTCATAACATCGTTATCCTGCACATTTCCTAAGCATACGTTCACATTTGGGAGCGAAATTTGACAACTTTTGCAGGCGTACCAGAACTTTGTTTGGGCTTTAAGTGGTGCGACCAGATGTGTCTGGAAATAATCGGAGGGTAGTTTTCCGAGACAGCGAAACATGAAATGTTGAATAACTTAAAAAGTTCTCAATCGTTTGTCGTGATTTTTCGTATGTAGATAGAAATCATGATTTTTGTCGAGCCCACCGGAGGTGAGGGGAGACTAAGGGATCGCCTGCGGCGTCTGTCCGTCCGTTGTCCGTCCATCCGTCCGTCGTCTGTCCGTCCGTCGTCAGTCCGTCCGTCGTCCATCCGTCGTCCGTCCGTCCGTCCTCCACCCATCGTCCGTCCGTCCGTCAGTCGTCCGTCCGTCTGTCCGTCATCCGTCCGTCGTCCGTCCGTCGTCTGTCCGTAACGCTATAAAAACTTGAATAACTCTGTACTCTGGGCTTCAATTTGAATCAAACTAAGAGGGAAGAGTGGTCATACAAAGTTTTACCTTTTACCAAGTATGAAGGTGACCTCAAGGTTAAAGGTCACAGGCAAGGGGTCAATGGACATTTAGGCCCCAATGTTAAGTTTTTAGGGCGTGTTTCAATTATGGGCCATAACTTTTGATCTGTAAGTGTATTTGTGACCAAACTTTGATGGTAGATGTACCTTGGGGAGTTGATGGTCACCACAAGGTCAAAGGTCACAGGCAGGGGTCAATGAACTTTTAGGGCCCAATGTTAAGTTTTAGGGTGCGTTTCGATTATGGGTCATAACTTTTGATCCATAAGTCAGTTTGTGACTAAACTTGGGTAGTAGATGTCCCTTGGGGAGTTGATGGTCACCACAAGGTCAAAGGTCACAGACAGGGGTCAATGAACTTTTAGGGCCCAATGTTAAGTTTTTAGGGTGCGTTTCGATTATGGACCATAACTTTTGATCCGTAAGTGTATTTGTGACCAAACTTTGATGGTAGATGTACCTTGGGGAGTTAATGGTCACCACAAGGTCAAAGGTCACAGACAGGGGTCAATGAACTTTTATTGCCCAATGTTAAGTTTTTAAGGCGCGTTTTGATTATGGGTCATAACTTTTGATGCGTACATTAAGTCTATTTGTGACCAAACTTGGATGGTAGATTTACCTTGGGGAGTCGATGGTCACCACAAGGTCAAAGGTCACAGGCAGGGGTCAATGAACTTTTAGAGCCCAATGTAATGTGCATTTAATTATGACTCCTAACTTTTGATCCATAGGTCCATTTGTGAACAAAATTTAAAAAAAAGTTGTTGTGCGTTTGTGGGCAAGACACATTACGGCACTTGCCTTGTGCATTGATACTGAAAGTTTGAGCGATTTTGGTCAATGTATAGCGGAGATATGAGAAGATGAAATTTTGGTGAAAATGAGAACGCCCGATTCACACTGCCTCGATGACGGTTGAAAATTCAAAACGTTTCGTGGGTTTCGGGGGAGTTGATTATAGTCGTCCGCTGCGACTGTAGAGACTTTCCTCATGCTGAATGTACCAGAAAAAAATGTACATTTCTGCAAAAAGAAGGCAAGCCCCGTGTGCTTTGCAGCAAAACATGCATAGTAAGCATAATGGGGAGAATCAGGGCAAAAACCAAGAAGCCACACTACCCCCTAAAAATTTACCCCTTCCCCGAAAACTCAGGAGTGTGGATACAGTAGAGAATGACCACCTGAGTGGGGGGGGGGGGGGAGGGTGTCCACTAAAAACCCTTCTCATATATCAAACAGTCATTGGTCTATTCTAATATATGTAAAATATGATGTACAACACTACATTTCTTATTTACCATCCCTGAGTTTGAACATAGCTTGGAGGGGGTTATGAAGGTATGTGAACTTCTACACGTACCTCTTTGTAACTGTAATTTCCCACCACTGCTCTCTCTCTCTCTCTCTCTCTATGTACCCCCATCACAGCATGGTGGTGTCCACAGAGGGAATCTACTGGATGGGACTGACCGGTGAAGGACAGCTGTGGACGGCCACGCTGCACGGCCTCAGCCTGTGGACGGTGAACGAGGTGGTGTCCTTCTACGCACTGGCCAGGTGCCGCACCACGTCGCTTCACATCGCCCATGCCGAAGGCAAGGCTAGCCGGGTGGTCGCTGTGGGAGAGGACAGCAGGTCAGTGGAGTACTGTAAAAGTGGATATTTTCGTGCGACTAATTTGTCGTGCTCAGCCGGGCAAGAAGAGTTTCGCGTGTTTTTAATTCCGCGGAATCAAGACATCAGCTACTGTATACGCTATAATTTTCGCATACATAAATTTTCGCGAATTGCCGCTGTCACACATTTTCGCGAGTGGTTAAATTCGTGATTGGGGGACCAGAGAAAATATGAAGTGACAAAGAAAGTGTGAATTTTCAACTTACTAGCAAATAAGAATGATACTAGTTATACACTGCATGAAAAAAACTTACCAAACTCTGCGAACTAGTAAGTTAGAATGCAACTTTTTTGAAGTGGTTAAGTCCATCACGCTAGATTTCTGACGAGTGGTCCCGTTGCGATAATGGATTGGCTCTCTACAGTATTCATAAGTAGACGTGGACGTGCGTAAACAAGCTTAGCCAGTATGGTCTGTACGGTAAGCCGTGACATGGTATACTAGTACTGAAATGTTCGTATCATCAAGGCAAGGGATTCATTTTGGAAGGTAATATTTTCGCGTGTTGTCAATTTCGCGAATAGCTCCCGACTCGCGAAATTCGCGAAAATAAAACCCCCGCGAAATATATAGCGTATACAGTACTGGAACATACGGGCAGCAAAAATATTCGAGTGCTTTTATTTTCGCACTAGTTTCTGGTTGCGCGAAATGGGCAAAAATGTCGACATCGCGAAAATTTCCACTTTAATTGCAGTACATGTCCAGCCAACAATTGAATGTCTAGCCACTTCTTCTTTCGTGTTATCTCTTGTTCTTTTGTTCATGATTTTAATATAGACTTGATTATCTAGATCATAATAAATTGAACTTGGATTGTATTGTTCCAAAGTTGTTAATACAGGTGCATTTTCTATAAATCCATTCTGTGCATTTACAGTCATGCATAAATTAAGTGCATACTGTATAATTATGCCATATATTTAGCTGAGTCGTAGTATTTTTCACCATTTGGAACTTCCTGATAATTTTGTGAGTTGTTAGATTTGTGATCATGGAATACAGTACTACAATCTTGCACCTTGTCCATATATAGTGCTCTGTGTTCCGATACATGTACTAGTACGCGCTCATGTCACATTCATGTTGGGATCACAGTTCATATTCTTGTGTGTTCTTAAATTCGTGAATGGCACGTGACTTGCAAAATACATCTACCCAAAAACAAAAACCATGCAAATAATATGGCATATACAGTATATACCAGTCTCCTGCCAATCTCTTCTTTCACAGTGTTGCATTTATATTCTGTAGAGGGCAAGTAGATCCCATGCATTCACAGTTGTGGAGTTTATGAGTTTATTTTCCACGTTCCTGTATAATATGCACCTTTCATACATGTGAGTATGGTCTGTGCAGAGGACGAGATGAAGTACTCTCATTACAGTTGGTGGAGTTTGTGAGTCTGTTTTCTGCAGCCCTGCACTTGCTCGTTTCATAATGGAAGACCAGAAGAGCCCATAATCATGACGATGTGTTGAATAAGATCCTGTATTCCACAGTCCCATTTCACTGCATTGCTTTTACAGTGTGAGACCGACCTCAGTGAAGGTCCCTCCCTGTCCACAGATGTGGATTATGTCAGCTTGTATTCCAGAGTCCCATTTTACTTTGTCCTGTCACAGCACAAGATGAGTTTCTATTAAGGGCCAAAAGCACTTGTCCATAGTTGTGAGTAATGTATTGCCAATTTTTAGCTCTGCCAAGGAAGGAGGTTATGTTTTCATTACCGTTGGTTTGTTTCTTTGGTTTTCTGTGTGCAAAATAACTCAAAAAGTAGTCGGTGGATTTGGATGAAACTTACAGGAAAGGTTGAGAATGACACAAGTAAGAGATAATTAAATTTTGGTAGTGATCCGTGAATTTTTAGGGAATTTATGAAGGGTTTTTGGTATTTTGGCAGGTAGGGCCAACAAACTTGGGAGTTCTGGCTGCACATATTTGAGGTTTGCATGCGCGCACTAAAATGTGTGCTCTAGTTTCTCCTAAGGCGAGGTACGCAGCGCAGTTATGGAAGTTTATGACTTAACCAAAGGCTTCTTTATGGGGAAATCCGGCGACTTTCAGCATGCATACGTATGAGTGGAAATCACTGATCTATATGGAAGAACAAGATCACTGATGGAAATGAGCTGCGTGCTTGGTGGAGGTCGATCTGCGCTCTCAGAGTGCTTCTCTAGTTTTTGTATGCACTCTTTGCTTATGTCCAGACCAGTGGTACCTGCCCTTGCATTTAGATGTACATTATTGTGTAACTTGGGCTTGCATTTCACAGTACTACAAATTGTATGTATATTTTGTCTCCCACAGTGTAAGGTTGGTGTCCATGAAGGACCAGAAGAACCTATCCACTGTGCTCCCGCCCCCCTCTGTCTCCCCCCTCACCCAGGTGCTCTCTGTAACCTACAACAGAGAATTCAGCCTCGTCTACATGCTGGTCAACCCAAACGAAATCTGGGTTTACACAATGAAGTAAGTAATATTCATATTAAGCAATTTTGTCATTTTTAATTGTTTTTTTTTCAATGTTCAAATATAGAGGATGAACCTTACTGTTGTCTCCAAAGGCTTTTTTCAATCTACACATTAATAGAAGTTGTGATGAAACTCAACACGAATGTTTATCCTGACTTTGCTTACATGTTGTGAACACTAATTTGATGGTCAGGTATTGAAAGAGCACTACTGCACCTCATGAGTGCTTTAGGAGATGATATGTTCACAAGTTGTGATAAAGAAAAGATTCAAAGGATTTCACTATTGGTTTGTGCACTTTTGTCAACTTATTCACTCATGTTTTAGGTGACCTCCAGGTATGCCAGAATGTTTTGCCTTTCCAGGTCTTGTTTCCTACCTCGAAGAGAGATCTGCTACTCTGTTTAGAGTCCCTTTGTCTAGGAGGACCTCTAGAGGACCGTGGAAGACATGCCACACAAAAACACATTTTTTTTTTTTTTGTATTCTAACTCAGTGGGGAATGAGAAAGACCCCTTTATTGAGTTCCCAGGGCCCTGTTTCATAAAGCTGTTCGTGAAGTTACGAACAGCTTACGAACGACTGGTGATCAGTTCTAATGTGCTATACTTACCAGAATTTCAGTAATTTAGCACAAGAACTGATCACCAGTTGGTCGTAATTTGTTTGTAACTTTATGAACAGTAGTGGCTCCTGAGTGGAATAATTTTTCCATAAAGTGGAATTTCATTGGCAGAGTCTGTGAGATATGAGGAAAAACACTGGAATTGGAATGTCACAGTGTCCTGTTGCCAACTAGGTGAAAAATATTTCAGGATTTGTAAAATTTAGTAACTTTGTGTGACACACATTGATCATTTCTAAGACATCTACATGTACATCCAAAATGGATGAAATACTGTAAAACAAGGAGTGTTGGCGTACTGTTTGATTTCATGAATTTCACTTGAGCTGAGTTTTGTGAAATTAAAATGCACGCTAAAGATCTTTTCTACCCTATATGCACTATATATTGTGAAAATATCATGTTTTACAGTAATTGC
This sequence comes from Diadema antillarum, assembly GCF_040938485.1. Classification (NCBI taxonomy): domain Eukaryota; kingdom Metazoa; phylum Echinodermata; class Echinoidea; order Diadematoida; family Diadematidae; genus Diadema; species Diadema antillarum. Next base: position 558,340 of record NW_027271391.1, on the reverse strand, counting down.
GTTCAGAATATGAATATATACACAATGTGTATACATAAATATGTTTATTCATATGTCTTTCTGTTACGCCGATAATGTATCCACTTTTCATTTATCTATCATCTTCTTTTTATTTATTCATTATTATTATTTTTTCCTGGACAGGACTGACCCAGCATGCCGCACTGCTGTCTGGGATGTCATGCGTTTACAGGAGCGTGTGAGAACCAGGGCTCTGACTAGCCTTGGGGACCCAGCCACCCCAAGTGTAGGGTAAGCACTAGACGGACTGTGGGTTGATTAGCAGGGTATCTTCTTAGTATTTAATACTACCTGCCATTTGGTATGTTAGTTTCCTGATTGATGGCTGGAGTGGCAGCTTAAATATATGCACATGCACGCTATGCGTACGTGGTGGCCAGGTTTGCTTTCTGCACTTTGATATGCACATGTTACATTACAGCATAACTGATAGCTACTTGTTGTATACTTGTGGAGTCTGATCAGGAGTCTGTCCTAACAGATGATACGAGTGATTTGAAATCAATGATAAGTCCTTCTTCTTCTTTTTTTTTTTTCCCTTGTGAGTAGTGGGAAACACTGTGAAACATACTTTGAAAACATGTGAAAGACAATGGATTTGTAACTACATTGTATGAATGATTGTCCTAAGTGTCCTGTCAAGAGTAAGCCAAATATTGATATCCAAAAAATTGTTCTTGAATAACTAACATACCCGAGTACAAGAATCCCTTAAGTATCCACTTAATCAGAGTAAATACACTGTACTTATACTTATTAGCCAAAGTACTTCAGACAATTATTGTCTTTCCAATACCATTAATGGCTAAGTATTTGTGTTATCTTTTTGGCTTAAGTATTAAATTGAATACCAGCCCAGGTCGTAAATAAGTTTGGGGGGAAAAAAAATTGTTTGTGTGTCCAATAGGCTAGAGGTCTGTATATTCCTTCTTAAGATTTTGAAAAAAAAACCAAACAAACTGTGGGTAGAGTAAGGGCTAGACTGTGAAAATAAACCAATGATAGATCAATTTTAAAGGAGGAGCTACATTTGGAACTCTTTCCCTCCAATACTTTCAGTTCCTGCACATGACACCATCTCGTGATCTTTCAGCCATGTATTCAACATATTTGGGATTTGGGCATCGTAAAAGGAAGCGACACTCGGTCTGTTTGGCAGAAATCGTGTCGTCCAATGCAGCCTTCTCCTTCTGCTTTGTTGGGGGACAAAACGTGCTGAATCCCGTGCAAGATGATTATAAAGCTCTTATCCCAATCAAGTTTGGGGATATCTGAGATAGAGGGCAAGATGAACACAATGTAATGACCAAAATAAAATCATATGGTATCATGTAATTATCTGCTCAGCCTTGAAGCTGATGCCTTGTGCTGAATTTAGCATCAATCAAAAATCTGTATCATGAAAGAGGGCTAAAGATTAATGCTCTTTTGTCCTGAGAAATAGAATCATCTGTGGGTGTCTCCGATTCTTGTTTTTGAATAAGAACAAAGTGTGTTTATTATTTTGTTTCTCTTGTTATAATCACTTTTAAACTGTTTTATCTTTTTAACTAATTGATATGTTTCAAACTAATATTTGTGTCGGGAAGAAGGAGGAAAAATGAGAACAAAATATTTGGGGTCAATGTGTAAATAGTATACGAGCAGAGGAATCCTTTCCCTTTTTCTAGCATTTTTCATACTAAACCCTTCAAAAACAAGTCCTGTTATCCCAGTTTGATGTATCATATTTCGCTAAAAACTGCATCATATTATTCAAATGTGACATCATAAGAAAGCTTGATTAAATTTTCTTTACAATGAAAACTAACTGAGTCTGAGGAAAGGTCAAATGTGAAATGTTGCAAAAGGGAGCAAGCTTGTTATGTCAAACAGCATAATTCCCATTTATTTTGTCTTTTCAGGGGAGGCATCTGCTTAAAAAGAATGCATTGTGAGATTATCATTAGATTCCAGGCTTCATCCTTGAATTATAAACTGCAGTTAGTATCTCCAGATTACAATCAAACATACAGGTTGACCAAACAATCATCAAATGTTTAGGTGATTGGAATTTTTGAAAGTCCTCACATTTCATCATTACTTTTCCAGTGGCCTTATTTCATCAAAACAGTACCTTTTCAATTGCAGAACTGTTGCCACTTTTCACTTTTGATCTGTCCTTAAACTAAGCTGTGTTGCACATTCCAGGAACACCCAATCATATCAAGTGAGGTGTCATTGCAAAGATAATTGAACAGGATTTAATTCTTTTATGATGTAATACATATGTATTTAATGAAGATAATGCTGCTTTAACAGAGAAATATGGTATATCAAACTCTTATTCCAGAACTTAAATTTTGAGGGGTATAGATTTGTAAATTTGTGTTCAAAATGGTTACAGCAAAACATTCATAATGTAGCCTTTACCACAAACAAGGCAAGATGATTTTGGGGGGAACCTGAGTCAAGCGTGTTCAACTTCTTGTGTGCATGAAATTGGAAATGAGTTCCATGACTATGTTTTTCGAAAGTTCAGGCATACATTGAGTGTTGTTTTATTCATTTATTTATGGGTTTTTTTGTTTTTTTGTTTTTTTGTTTTTTTGGTTTTTTTTGGGGGGGTATATTAATGATACCGTTGAAACAGGTAAGCGTTTGATTATTACTGGAGATAGGTGAATGATGCTGTGGGTGATGCAGGAAAGAATATGACTGACTATTAAATATTCAGAAGTTACATATTAGCATAATATTTGTAAATAATTTTTCTTTTATGTATTTTTTTTTCTCTGTAAATGTTTGATTATCATATTACATTTTCATGGTGTATGTGATATTGTCTGTTAATAATTTTCAGTTTCAATAGCACGTTCTGACATGTCTTTGGGTGTACTTGTACTGTATTCTAAGTATATTTGTTGTAATATCCAATGGGGGACCAAAAAAAAAAATAGTATAAATCAATCAGTCATCAATCAGATAGCCAACTCCTTGTCAATATCTGCTTACAATTAATTGAACAAACTCAGACACACCTTTTTTAACACTCTCTCGCATCCAGGGACAAGAAGTTTGCACCCAGTCAGCGTACATCCAGTGCCCACTCCAAGAGCTTTCGAGTCCGATCGGCCAGTGCCGAGAGTCCAGCGGGCATAGACACGGCATCTCCCTGCCACTCAGTCCTGGCAGTCACTGCCGGCATCCACTACTGGCTGGACCAGGGCTTTGTGTGCCCGCGGAACAGGAACCTTCTTCTCATGGGGTTGGAGGTAAAGGCAAAGCGTGTTTGGACACATTTTTCATCTTTTCCATGGACGACATCTACTATGATCCCATACTTTTGTTCATGAAGCTCAAGTGGAAATTGAACCTTTTGTAGTTCACCGTCCGACAACTGATGTCTGCTTTCCTATGTCCATCATTGGTAATGTTTTTCTCACTATCATCTTCTTCTGGAACACCGGGGCTGGGGGAGGGGACCATAGTTTGTGCAAATTATGTTTTTGCTACCTCGGGGTCATTCAGACAGGGCCCTGATATGCAAAGTTGGCGGATTTTTATTCTTTTATGATATTTTCATCTCCTTGTAAACAGCTTAATTCTGACCAAATTTGATAGAAATCAGCAACCGGCGAGAGGATTATAGTTTGTAGAAATGATGATGGTGTCCTTGCTTGGAGCTTAAAATACCCTAAATTAGCAAATTTTTGTAATGTTTTTCTCTTGTGTGAAAGTCATGGGCTGAATTTAAGTCAAATTTGGCAAGTATCATCACACAGGGAGCATATTGTGCAAGTGGCGATGGTGGTGTCCCATAAGTGGACCCCTTGGGCAAGGTCGAAATACCCCAAATTAGCTAGTTTTGATGTTTTCTTTTTTTTTTGTGGAGAAATTGTGGCTGGATTTTGACCATTTGAGTCATCAATGGGGGAAAGAATGAAAGTTTGTACAAATGATGAGGATGTTCCCATGGTGCCCTAGGGGTGGGTTCCAATTACCAAAAATTAGGAGGAGGATGCCGGGGGACGGGGGTTGCTTGCTGCCGATCCCCCAATGTCGAGATTGTTTGAAGAATTTACGACAGAAGGAGTGCCAGGAGAAGTTCAATGCTCAGATGAGTGCCTCACTGCAGATCTCATTGTCTGGTTGTTTGTTTGTTTGTTTGTTTGTTTGTTTATTTGTTTTTGTTTTCCTGCAATATTGTGAACTCTGTTCCACCTCATTTTGACAGAGGGGAAACTCTCATTGTCATTGTCATTGTCATTATCATTGTAAGTGTGTTCATCACTAATCATTGATAGTGTATTCAATCGGGGGCACTTAGGCCTCAGAAACTGCCACTGTCTACACTGGCTAACCCGTGATGTATGTGGTATCTTCTTCTTTTTCTTCTTGCAAATGCCACTGCCCTGGTAGGACGGGAGAATCCTCTTCATGGATGCAGTGAACTTTGGCCAGAAGGTGTGCGAACTGCAGGCATGCAAGGACGCGGTGAGGCCACAACCTACATTTCATCAGTAGCCCGTCGTCTCAGACACAATGTTATTAAACTGATGAAGAACAGCTCAAATATATTTTGATGAATGAATGAATGAAAGAAAGAATGAATGAAAGAAAGAATGAATGAATGAATGAATGAATGAATGAATGAATGAATGAATGAATGAATGAATGAATGAATGTGGGCCAGTGAAATGAATGAATGAAAAATATTTGCTTGTATGAATGAATAGATGAGATATAGTGGCATGCATAAATGAATGATTGCTAAATAATCATTGGTAGATGCTCATCCATCAATCAATCAATCAATTAAAAGTTAAAGGATGAATAAAAGAGGAGACTTGCTCAAAGTGACAGAACTAAACTTTGGAGCAGTGCCAGGAAAGTAGTAAGATTTCACTGAAATTCAGAAAGTCTAAAAAACAAGTGACCATCCCCTATCTGCAATACGACCTCATCCCATCTCATCTCATCTCATTCTGAAGCACCTCACAGTCTGTTCATGGTCGTGACTGACGTAGAGAAATCCCCATTTGGTGTGCACAACTAAACATGTTTCTGTTATAGGGTTGCATTTTTTTTTTAATGAATATGTATGTGAAGTCCTCTTTTTCAGCTTGACCCCAAAAATAATTGATCATGCCAGGCATTAAGTGGAATTAAAAAAAACAGAAGATACTATATTGGACTGCTGCCACATACGTTACAGCATCATCAATGTACCCTCACTTTTTATTGCAAAAAGTGATTAATAAAATAAGAGACAGTTAGGAGGTGGAGTTTGTAAGAACAGGGAAGAAGGACGATATATGACCATGCACCACAAAACGAACAAAAAGTCACATCCCTTGATTTGACGTAAGGACTCAAGAAAGCTGAAGTGGGTCAACCAAGTCAATCTTGGGTTTTTCATATTTTCTGAAAGAGCTTTTCTTCTTCTGTATTAACCAAAGTTAGAGATCATAAAGTAAATGAAAAATTGTGTTTTTCTACAACCCCCCATTTTTTATAAAGTAGTGAGATCAGATATGTCGTAGAGACCCCTTTTCATTTCTTGAAAATCCTTTGCACACTCTTCACTTTCAACTCTGCTAACTTTTGAAGGGATATTGTTTCTGCTATGAAAGTTGGCATCAATTATGGACAGAATGTGTTAATAGAGCATGCTCAATTTCACTTTAATCTGATAACCCCTTCATTGTTGCTGCTCCTGTGGTTTACAACGTGCTTTTTGTCCCATTCATCGCACAGCTAGCATGGTTTGGTAAAGGTTAAGCGCTTGAAAAGGCCCTGTACTTCAGAGCCTCTTTGCTCAGTTCACACTTTTCCAGAGTATGTGCTTTCTTTCCAATATTTAGATAGGTTAGGAGAGTCCATTTGAATTGAGTTATACATGTACATCATTTTAAAGCTTAGAGTCTGTTCTTTCAGAATCTGCCCTTAACTATTAAAAAATCCATGTCTGGCGACTTCTTGTTGGTTTTGTGATGCAGGGTCTCATATAATGATTATAGGGTGTCACTCAGGCGTGCTGTGCAGAATTATCAATAAAAACATGGTCTATTTCACAGTGAAAGCAGTGCCTTTCCTAAAAAAAAATATGGTCCAGGAAAACAGCTAATATCTCAAATTTGGCTCTTTTAAGCCTCCAGATTTTGACAGTAGGTAGAGAAAATATTACTCTCCGAGATAAGACAAATTTAAAAAAAAAATAGTCGGTCAACCCAAATGACATAATTTGGTCCATTACAAAAAATTGTAATCTGCAACTTTTTGTGGGCCATGAGGTTGGACTGTCACATTTCACCAAAACTTTTGATAATGATGATGAAGCCCTAATACAGGAGCTCTCAGATGGAGGAAAACTCATGTGCTTTCCATATTTAGTCTCTTGTCAAATAGAGTCATTGTGTGTGACAGTATTGAATGAATGAATGAATGAATGAGTGAGTGAATGAATGAATGAAGGAGTGAGTGAGTGAATGAATGAATGAATGAGTGAGTGAGTGAATGAATGAAGGAGTGAGTGAGTGAATGAATGAATGAATGAATGAGCAAAAGAATGAATGAAGGAGTGAATGAATGATTTATTGAGTAAATGGAATGAATGAATAGATGAATGAGTGGGCAAATCAAATGATTGTGTGAATGAATGAAAAATAACTACTTGTATGAATGAATATGTAAGAAATAGCAGATAAATGAATGAATGAATCAATCAATCAATGAATCAATCAATCAGTTGAAGGATGAATGCAAGAAGAGATTTGCTCAAAATGACATTACTAAAATGTGAAGCAGTGATAGAGAATGAGTTTTAAAGATTTCACTGAAATTAGGCACATCTCAAAAACAGGTGACCTTCTTCCATCTGCAAAATTACCTCGAACATCTCATACTGAAGCACCTCACATTCTGTTCATGGTCATGACTGACGTACAGAAATCCCCATTTGGTGTGCACATCTAAATAATTATGTCTCTATTTTGGGGTTGTATTTTTTTTTTAATGAATACAATATATTCCTCTTTTTCAGCATGAATCCAAAAGTAATTGCTCTTGCTAGGCCTTGAGAGGACTTTTAGAAACAAAGAATTATACGATATACTAGACTGATGCCACATACGTTACAGCATCATTAAAGTACACTTACTTTGTATTGCAAAAGTGATTGAAATAAGAGCCAGTTAGGAGGTGCAGTTTTAAAGAGCAGGGAAGAAAGACAAGATTAGGGTGTCACTCAGGCATGCTGTGCGGAAGTATCTGGACTGTTGAATTTCACCAGAATTTTCCATCATGATGATGAAGCCCTAATTCAGGAGTCTCAGATGAAGGAAAACTTACATGCTCTCCTATTTGGTCTTTCATCAATAGAGTCATCGTGTGTGATGATAATTATTGTCTTTGCTCACATGAGCCAGAGAGGCTCACGTGATTCGGCAGCCTCACACTCTCCAACACCCACTGTCTGTCATATGCTATACATTTTTCATTGACTCTCCTTTTGTTCTCGTACTTTCACGACAGTTTTCCAAGTAGATCCCAGTTTGGTTTGATTCATGATCAGTGGTAAGGGATCCTGAGCTATTGAAGGAATTCATTCATGATGGCAAAAACTGAACCTTTTTTTTTTTTTTTTTTATTCATACATAATTTTACATAATATTCATGGTGGTGATGGAACAGTGATGATTGCGTTGGTGTAGAAAATATTTATGCGTCCGTGAGTGAAAAGAAAAGGAAAAGAATAAGACATGTTCCAGAATAGTTTCATGGCTTGCATGTCTTGCCATGTGAAGGTCCGCATTGTGTCTTGCTTGTTCATAATTTTTTTTCTTTTGTTAATGGGGATTATGACCAATTAAAATGTGAGTATATATACATACATTTCTTGTGGAAATGCTATAATCAAGCTTTAGATCTTGGCTGCAAACGTTTAAACGACACCAATAAGGAAAAAGCTGTTTAACAGTTTCCATTGTCTGTCAAACCGGGGAGGCTGCGTCATCTTAGTGATCGCATCGCAGATCTAAACCTCACTATATTGTCCACTTCTGATAAACTTGGAAAGAATAGTCCAAGCTGGGATTGTCGTAAGATGTCTGTTAAAGTGTACATGTGTGCCGGGGGAGGGGGCTGGACGGAGCTCTGCAATAAATGCTGCAGCCATGTTTGGTATGTGAGTGCAGTAGAGGATGTTGATGGGTTCATTAGGCAACCAATTTAGTAGGCAAAGCTTTGGTCTTACAGAGATGGGGGAACAATTTAGAAGATTGGAAGGGAGCAAAAATGAATTATGCAGTCTTGGCAGATCATTTTTGTCGAGGCCACCGGAGATGTGGGAAGACAAAGTTATCGCCAGCGGCGTCTGTCCGTCCGTCCGTCCGTCCGTCGGTCGTCTGTCCGTAACACGCCCAAAACTTGAATAACTCTCTAATGAGGATTTCAATTTCAATCAAACTTGGAGGGAAGAGTGGTTATGCAAAGGTGCACATTTTATAAAACATGAAGGTCACCTCAAGGTCACAGGTCACAGGCAGAGGTAAATGAACTTTAGGGCCCAATGTTAAGTTTTTAGGGTGCGTTTCGTTTATGGCTCATAACTTTTGATCCCTTTGTCTGTTTGTGACCAAACTTAGATGGTAGATGTCCCTTGGGAAGTTGAAGGTTACCACAAGGTCAAACGTCACAGACAGGGGTCAACGAACTTTTAGGGCCAATGTTATGTTTTTATGGCGCGTTTTGATTGTGACTCACAACTTTTGATCCCTTCGTCCGTTTGTGACCAAACTTGGATGGTAGATGTCCCTTGGGGAGGTGGAGGTCATCACAAGGTCAAAGGTCACAGACAGGGGTCAAGAAACTTATAGGGCCCAATGTTAAGTTTTTAGGGCGCGTTTTGATTGTGGCTCATAACTTTTGATCCCTATGTATGTCCGTTTGTACGTGACCAAACTTGGATGGTAGATGTCCCTTGGGGAGTTGAAGGTCACCACAAGGTCAAAGGTCATAGGCGGGTCAACGAACTTCTGGGAGTTAGAAGAATATGGATTTCTTGTACGCGAATGGGCGACACAATTTGGCACTTGCCTTGTTGTAGGAAATTTAAAAGTTTTTATCTTTTCAATTTCCCATGTGGTAGTACTGTACAAGTTACAGCTTGTGATTGTTGTCTAAATCTCTTATTGTGATGCAGGTAATATGAAGAATTTTCATTTTGTTTGCGCAAAGGAAAGCTACGGAGTGCTGGATTCCATATCATCATTGCACTCTTTATATTATTGTGCTGAAGCTATCTTTAGGCACAGACACAGGATTCAAATTTATGAAGTTCTTCCGTCGAGATGTTTTCATTGCAACTGATTGACAAATTGCCCTACATCGACGTAAATAAGCACTGAATTGATCAGTGTTTTAGTAGTAGCCATGATAAAAAATCATGGGCGTACATACTCGAGCAGGATTCGAACCCACGACCTCCTGATCACCGGACAGGCGTCATCTCCACTAGACCACCGAGCTTTCGCCCGATAGCAAGTGTTGGTTCTAATCCTTATAGCATGCAGCGGGTACTGCTTTTGTTATTCAAATTTATGAAGTTCTTCCGTCGAGATGTTTTCATTGCAACTGATTGACAAATTGCCCTACATCGACGTAGATAAGCACTTAATTGATCAGTGTTTTAGTAGTAGCCATGATAAAAAATCATGGGCGTACATACTCGAGCAGGATTCGAACCCACGACCTCCTGATCACCGGACAGGCGTCATCTCCACTAGACCACCGAGCTTTCGCCCGATAGCAAGTGTTGGTTCTAATCCTTATAGCATGCAGCGGATACTGCTTTTGTTATTCAAATTTATGAAGTTCTTCCGTCGAGATGTTTTAGGCGAAAGCTCGGTGGTCTAGTGGAGATGACGCCTGTCCGGTGATCAGGAGGTCGTGGGTTCGAATCCTGCTCGAGTATGTACACCCATGATTTTTTATCATGGCTACTACTAAAACACTGATCAATTCAGTGCTTATTTACGTCGATGTAGGGCAATTTGTCAATCAGTTGCAATGAAAACATCTCGACGGAAGAACTTCATAAATTTGAATAACAAAAGCAGTACCCGCTGCATGCTATAAGGATTAGAACCAACACTTGCTATCGGGCGAAAGCTCGGTGGTCTAGTGGAGATTGTAGCTGCCCATGCGATAAATTACCAGTTGACAAACGGGACGTAGTTGGAATCGGTCAGATATTTATTCTCAACGGTCGTACCCGTGAAACTGTAAAGAAAATTGTATAAGTAAAATATACAATAAGATCTAATTCAGTTTCACAAATTACAATAAAATTGCTTTGTCATTCATATATGTCTAATGAATGTTTCACACTAAAATTATGCATTTATACAATAATCACTAAAATTACATACATCTATAGATCACAGTGCTTTCAATCTCACATTTGCTAAAGAGTAACATCAATACTAATTCGATCACTCTTCACAATATATTCATTGTTAAATCTTAACCTCTTTGTACAAACATATAAAATACTATAATCATAAGAATCACATATAAATTGTATATAAGACTTAATACAATCATATTTAAATTGCTTACCTCTTTGGTGAACATTATATCACATATAAGCAGCTTGTTTATGGTTCGTTGACTTTGATTCCTTTTCCTTTAAAGATTTCGTTGCTGAATGTACCTTCGATGTTTTCTGTAGTAGCTACAGACGTGAAACTGATCTGAGCGTATAAAATCATTCTACTATTTGGTTACCATTACAAGATCAAAGGGAAGCGCCTGCGCGCATACAATAATCAAAGCATACCGCCTAGCGTATTCTAGGGCAATACGCGCATCTAACAATACCGCCAGGGAGAGTAACTGTTACTATGGCAGCAACCTGGGGACTGCTGCCACACTCCCACCCAAAATCATCTATGATTTTATTTCACATTAATCACTTTATTATACATTTAATTTTGTGTAAACAAAGGTTTGATACCAAACCAATAGCGAAGTATATCACAATAATAATCAATATGCCACAGCAAAGTACTGTGAAAACCTTCAAAAAATATAACATAGTCAGTAACTATTCTGAGCTTTTGATGAGAACGATCAGTTTGTGAACAGGTCGTTCGATTACACTTCTTTTGTGGAGTGGTTTGCCTTGCTCGTCTAGATCTGGAGTTGCCATGAGGAGAGTCGCTCTTCGAACCAAACCATCATCACTGGAGATGGTCTCAATGACCTTGGCAATTCTCCAGTCCGTTCTGCAGAGACTCTCGTTTTGCAAGATGACAATGTCGTTTGCTTCAATGTTTGGCTGTGGCTGTGACGAAGTCTTTCTTGCTTGTAGGGTGTGAAGATACTCTTTCTTCCAGCGTGCCCAAAAGAGGTTGACTAAGTGTTGGACACGCCTCCACCTCTTTCGGAGATAGAGATCTTCTTTCACGAATTGTCCTGGAGGGGGTAATACGAGACCTGATTTCATTGTCAGGACATGATTGGGAGTCAATGGGAGTGGGCCGTCTGGACACTCCAGATCTTCGACGGTCAGAGGTCTACTGTTGATGATTGCCATCGCTTCATACAGGAACGTTCGCAGAGAAGAAGTTGAGAGTAGAGTGCCCGACGGATCAAGTATACCATTCAGGACGTTCCTGACATTCCTGATTTGCCGCTCCCAGACTCCTCCCATATGGCTCGAAGCCGGCGGGTTCATCCTGAACTCACAGTTGATCTTCAGTAACTGGGTAGCTATTTGATTTTCATCCAGTTCAGAAAGGCCCTTTTTTAGTTCGTGCTTTGCACCCATGAAATTTGATCCTTGGTCACAACGAATGAGGCGAACGTTTCCTCGGATTGCAATGAAACATCTCAAACTATTGAGGAATGCGTCAGTAGACATGTCATTTAGCACTTCTATGTGTACAGCCCTCATTGACATGCAGGTAAGAATGAGTCCATATCGCTTCAACTCCTTTCTCCCTTCCTTGATGGTGAAGGGACCAAAACAGTCGAGTCCACAGTATGTGAAAGGAGGTGAAGGTTCTACTCTCTTGTGGTAGATTGGCTTTCATCTGTCCTCTTGGCTTGCCTCGGAATCTGATGCAGTGAACACACTTGCTGATAAGAGAAGAGACAATGCGTCTGCAACCAGTGATCCAATAACCACCAGAGCGAATAGCATTGATGGTTAGATTCCTTCCTTGATGTGCCGTTCTTCGATGGTAGTGTAAGGCGACAAGTTTAGAGAGGTGGCTATCCTTTGGTAGGATGACAGGATGTTTTTCACCATACATCATTTCTGCCTTCTTCAACCGACCTCCCACCCGTAGCAGATCGTGGTCATCTAGGAACGGGTCAAGCTGTCTCAGTGAGTTGGACTTCGAAGTGGCTAGGGAATCTGATTTGTCGAGTTGCTTTCTTTCTTCACGAAAGGCTTCCTTCTGGATTGCGCAGATGAGATTCCTCTCTGCTACTTGTTTGGCTTCTACTTCGTCAATGCTCAGACCCTTTTTCCTGTAAGAGCACTTTACTATTACTGCCACTGCCTTCAGTGCATTTTCAAGGCTGGAGAACCGAGTCAGCCTTTCTTCGAAGGACGTGAAAGTCTTTGCTTGTGTTGCGTGAACAGTGGCAGATTTCACTTCAACATCATCCGGAGAGACTTCTGCAGTAACATCTTGAGGAGGAATCTCATTCTCCCAAAGAAACTTGGGTCCTGTGAGCCAGTTTGATGCCAGCATTTCTTCTGTCGTCAATCCTCTAGATGCATGATCTGCAGGATTTTCTGCGCTGGCTACATAGTTCCATTGTTCTGGACGCGAGGTCTGACGGATGCGTTCGACGCGATTGGCAACGTACATGTGGAATCGCTTTGTCTCGTTGTGTATGTAGCCAAGAACAACTTGTGAGTCGGTCCAGAAGTGGTGTGTGGCAGAACTATAATCGAGTTCATTGTCCAGGATATTGGCAATTTTCACTGAACAAGTAGCTGCTTGGAGTTCTAGTCTTGGGATTGTTGTTGGCTTGAGAGGACATACTCGTGCCTTTGCCATAACCAAGGAGCAATGGACACGACCGCTTTCATTCTTTAGACGCACGTAGGAACACTGACCATATCCTGTCAATGATGCATCTGAGAAGTGGTGCAGCTGAACTTCCTTGGGAGTTCCAAAGTCTTGTGGTTGGAAGCAACGGGGGATTTTCATTTTGTCGAGTTTCAACATCTCCTGTCTCCACTTTTCCCATCGTGGACGGAGCTCGTCAGGAACAGGATGATCCCAGTCCATCTTGCTTCTACACATCTCCTGGAGAATCTGTCTCCCAACTAGAACCAAGGGTGCAATCAGACCGAGTGGATCGTAGACGGAGGCAACTGTTGCAAGAATCCCACGTCTTGTCAAGGGACGGTCTTTGAGGGTAAGTCTGAAACAGAACTCATCAGAGTCGATGCACCAGTGTAGGCCGAGTGCTCGTTCAATGGGCGTAGCGTCTTGCTGGCCGAGTTCAAGACTAGTCTTGGCAACAGCAGCACGTTCAGACTCAGGGATACTGCTTGTGACTTCTGGACTGTTGCTAACGAACTTGTGCAAACGCAAGTTACCTTTGGCACACATGCTCACTGTCTTCTGAATGAGGTCAATGGCTTCTGCTTCAGAAGATTCACACTTTAGACCGTCATCGACGTAGAAGTTTCTTGTAAGAAAGTCAGCAGCTTCCATGCTGAGCTCCTTATGGTCCTTCGCGATTTGCTTTAGTCCAAAGTTGGCACATCCTGGGGAGGAAGTGGCGCCGAAGAGATGGACCTTCATTCGATAGTCCACTGGAGTCTTGGAAAGATCTCCATCTTCCCACCACAAGAAACGAAGGTAGTTCTGATGCTGTCTCATGACGCGGAACTGATGGTACATCTTTTCCACATCGCACGTGAAAGCAATGGGTCCTTGGCGAAATCTACACAGGACTCCAATCAGAGGGTTGATGAGGTCGGGGCCCTGTAGGAGATGATCGTTTAGACTGGTTCCTTGGTAACGAGCACTGCAGTCGAAAACGACTCTCACTTTGTTCGGCTTCTTTGGGTGATATACCCCATGATGTGGTATGTACCACTTGTTCTCAACTGACAATTCTTCCGCAGGAACCTTTTCTGCATCACCTCGCTGAAGAATGTCGTTCATGAATGTCATGTAGTGTTCTTTGTACTGAGGTCGTTTCTGGAACTGACTCTTCAATCCTTTGAGTCGACTTATGGCAGCTTGTCGATTGTTCGGTAGAGTGGGTTCACCATTCTTGAAGGGGAGGGGCATTTCATAGTATCCATCATCCCTTTGGTTGATTCCATCTCTGACGATCTGCAGAAATTTCTTGTCATCCTGAGACATTACATCTGTTCCTTCGATTTCATGAAAGTCCTTTTCCATCATCTGAAGGAAATCTGCAGTCGTGACATATTTTAGCTGTGTCTTGTAGACATACTTCACGTCTGATTGACTGTCAGTCAAAATAGGAGCTTCTACCTTCATGCTGACAGTACGATATGATTGCCCGAATGCATCAAAGTTGTCTGTAGAGTACGTCTGAGAGCCACCAACAATGCTCCATCCTAATTCTGTTTCTACTGCGAAGGGCTCATCATTGTTTCCAGAGATACAGTTCTTTGGGGCGAGAGCTCGAGCGCAATTGTATCCAATGAGCAGACCTACAGGGCAGTCTTGCTTTGGTGCGAGTTGGTCTGCGAGACAGTTTAGGTGAGGCCACTGGATTGCTGTCTCTGGTGTAGGGATATGAGCTTCATCAAGTGGAATTGAGTTCCTGGAGTATGCAGCAGGAAGTGGTATCTTTTCGGCCGACTTGAAACCACGAACTACAAGGTTCTCATATCTCCTACATGGAATATTCGTACAGTTGTCTGTCATAGTTGTCAACCTCAATGTAGCAGCATGTGATGGTACCTGCAGTTCTTCTCCAACACTATCTGCAATGAAGGTTGTGTCTGACATTGTGTCTTACAGAGCGTAGACCAGTATCTCTTTCTCGGGACTGTCCAGGCTTGACAGGTATACCGGCAGAACCATTGATGTGAGAGAAGCGTCTGTACCTGATATGGCTTTGTGGCAATTTGCTTCTTTTTCTTTGGGAGTCTCCTTGGCCTTGGTAGACTGCATTTCTTGTTTGTCCTTGTTTTCTTGTTTTCCTTCTGCAGTTGACTGTTTGAATGTGTCGTAGTGCATACAGGTTGGATGACGCTTACTGCATATTTTGCATTCACTCCTCTTTGGACATTGCTTCGACATATGGCCTTTGCTAAGACACCCATAGCACAGTCCTTCCTTCTTCACAAACTCTCTTTTCTGCTCCACTGGTTTCCTACTGAATTCCTGGCATTCTTCTAAGCCATGGTTCTGTCGTTCGCAGAAGATGCAGCTTTTCTTGGCCACATTTGGCTTGCTAGCTGTCGAATAAGTCATCCTTTGCTGCCGATTTGCAGGCTTCTTGTTTACTTCCTGTGTCTGACTGACGTGTTGGTTTCGGTCTTTTCCAGTCTTTGCAGTCTCATACGTCACGTAAGGATCGTTTGCGATGTCAGCTTCCTCTGTCAGAAACAAGACAAATTCTTCAAAGGATGGATATCGTCCACTGCTCTTCTTGAGCGTCGCTACTGTGCGATTCCACCTGTGTACGATGTAGTCAGGAAGTTTCGTGCAAATCTTGCCAATCTCTCGCATGTCATTCAAGATCTGCAAGTCTTTGATTTCTGAAGAGGCCACCAGACATTGTCGCAGGAAGTCTGAGAGATTTTGGAGACCGTTGTGGTCCTTATTGGCGATTCTTGGCCATGCATCAAGTTTAGATCGAAAGGCTTCTGAAATCGTGAAGGGGTTACCAAAGCGTTTCTCAAGCACCGCCTTGGCCTGATCGAATGCATTTTCTGATCTCAGCAAGAAGAAGCCACTGACAGCATCTCTAGCAGATCCTCCAAGGTATCTTCTGAGGTAGTGAATTCTTTCACCAGCTGGGATTCCTCGACACTCGATTAAAGTTGTGAAGGCTGACAGCCAGTCAGGGTACTGTAGAGGATCACCCATGAATACAGGAGGCTCAGGAATAGGCAGTCTGGTAAGCGTCATCGCTCGAGCAAGCTCCTCTGTAAGAGCATCACTTTCCTTGGCATCTGAGTGATAGGAAGCTGGATAGAAGACTGGTGACTCAGGATTTAGGGCATCTGTCTTCGACGACTTCTGGTTTGTAGGGAATGGATGATTATCAGCTCTAGGATTGCTTTTCTCTCGTGACATTTCTTTCACGATTGTTGCACTTTTTTCCTTCTGAGATGATCCAACCAGCTGCTTAGATGATCTCACTGTGATGGAGGATGCAGTATCGTCCTCTTCATACACTCTCATCATTGCCTCTTGTGCCTTCAGTTGACCTTCTAGACGTTCTTCCTTGAGTTCTCTGCGTAATTGCGCCATCTTAAAAGAAGCTTCCTTCCTACGAGCATCTTCTTCCAACTCAAGACGCTCTAACTCCTTCCGACGTTCGTTCTGACGCTTTTGTGCAGCAAGTTTCTCTTGCAGAGCTGCAGTCTCAGCTGCAACAACCAACCTCTTCGACGAGATTGTAGATGCTTTCGAGATCTTGGAACCAGTCGACTTCCTTGTGATAGATGGTTCCTTAGTATCGAATTGCTTCTTAGAAACAGTGGTTACGATTTTCGAAATCATATCAACAATTGGGGAGAGCTTGTCTAAATTCTTAGCTATCTCTTCATCCCTTTCCCCTAGAACTTCTTCTAACTCATCTGCTACTTGTTGCAGTGAACCGAATCTAGCAGAGATGTCAGATTTTCTTTCTGACAGGTCATCGCAGTTTACGGAAACTGAGGACAGCATTTTCTCAGAGTCCTTCAAGACTGTTAGCATGTCAAAATGTTCTGAATAGAACTGTTCTTCTAACTCTTCTACTTTGTTCTGTCTAGCCTTTTCTGTAAGTTTCTTTGTACGGGTAGAACGCCGCACATTTTTGGCAGACATGCTATCGATTGTTTCTTTCTTAGTGCTTGTATTTACGTTATCTTCAAGACCATCGGTAGTATTACTTTGATACTCTTCCATATTGACAGATAACACACTCTTTGCATTAATGTCAACAGTTCTATGAGATCGTTATTATACATCAACCATGTCAACAGTGTCTAAATTTCACTTACTTCGCTTCATTTCTAGGCAAAGAGAAAGAAAATGTTTTCTTTCGTAACACAGATTTGAAATATTGTACTATAGCGAATACAATTTTTCTTTACGAAGAGTAAATACACATCACATTCTGTCCAGATAGTATATCACGTGTATAACACTAAGGATTTAGTTAATACGCGATATTCACTTCTGAATTCGAGTAAGTCTATATATATAGCTCTATATCTAGTTCAAATTATATAGCTCAATCACATTCACTGTTCTTACAAAGCTATATAGTCTAGTTACATATGATTTATGTCACGCACTCCTTTCTTGCTCTAGTTCTCTTCCTACAGAGCGAAATAAACTGTACTTTAATATCTAATACAGCTTGTACGAGATTACAATATCAATACCACACGAACACGATGTATCCACAACCAGGAGACTGTTACAGAAGTCACGGATGAGGAATCGATGATGGGCTGAGCTGTCTTATAGTCTATATCAGCACTGGAAGTATCAGCATTCATGTATCGAAGTTCAAAGTTCAAGTTCAGTTCCGATGACACTTGTTCGAAGACCTCTACCACGAATTCAAGCCGTCAATCAGTTGCCTAATTCCCTGCGTTGCACCCGACTTTACGATGTGGTGAACGCCGATGGGACGAATGCGCTGGTTGACATCGAATGGCTCATCAGATTGGTATGACGATCATCGACTTGTCGTTGAACAGGAACGATGTTCAAAGAGTTTCACTGTAGCTGCCCATGCGATAAATTACCAGTTGACAAACGGGACGTAGTTGGAATCGGTCAGATATTTATTCTCTACGGTCGTACCCGTGAAACTGTAAAGAAAATTGTATAAGTAAAATATACAATAAGATCTAATTCAGTTTCACAAATTACAATAAAATTGCTTTGTCATTCATATATGTCTAATGAATGTTTCACACTAAAATTATGCATTTATACAATAATCACTAAAATTACATACATCTATAGATCACAGTGCTTTCAATCTCACATTTGCTAAAGAGTAACATCAATACTAATTCGATCACTCTTCACAATATATTCATTGTTAAATCTTAACCTCTTTGTACAAACATATAAAATACTATAATCATAAGAATCACATATAAATTGTATATAAGACTTAATACAATCATATTTAAATTGCTTACCTCTTTGGTGAACATTATATCACATATAAGCAGCTTGTTTATGGTTCGTTGACTTTGATTCCTTTTCCTTTAAAGATTTTGTTGCTGAATGTACCTTCGATGTTTTCTGTAGTAGCTACAGACGTGAAACTGATCTGAGCGTATAAAATCATTCTACTATTTAGTTACCATTACAAGATCAAAGGGAAGCGCCTGCGCGCATACAATAATCAAAGCATACCGCCTAGCGTATTCTAGGGCAATACGCGCATCTAACAATACCGCCAGGGAGAGTAACTGTTACTATGGCAGCAACCTGGGGACTGCTGCCACAGAGATGACGCCTGTCCGGTGATCAGGAGGTCGTGGGTTCGAATCCTGCTCGAGTATGTACGCCCATGATTTTTTATCATGGCTACTACTAAAACACTGATCAATTCAGTGCTTATTTACGTCGATGTAGGGCAATTTGTCAATCAGTTGCAATGAAGACACAGGATTGTTGTTGTTTTGTGTCAAAGTTTCTTTACTATTTGGTTGAAACCATACATAGAAACCTGGTATAAGCACTAGCAGTCAACATAGTACACGTGATATGCACCCTCCCACAAGAAAAAGAAGCTGTGCGGTTAAAATCTAAATCTAAATCTACTAGTAGTTGAATAGAATGCAGAGTGAACCTCTAGATAAACATGATGTTTGTACTATGCTTAAATCAACTTGAAGGGATGATGTAGTATTGGTTGAAGTGAGGATTCAGCTTTTAATGTTTTGCAAGATATTTAGAAACCACTCTATGAAATGTTAAAGTGCAAACATTTCTAAGGGAACTTGAAAGTTTAATGTGATGAAAATTGGTTTTGATATGACTGAGATATCCTGAAACAAGGTAAAACAAAGATTCTAATAAAAATTGTGGCCTGTCGCATTTTATTAGGATCGCTTCTTCCATAGCTCAACCATTTCAAGACCAATTTTCGTGAAATAAACTGTGAATTCCTCTAAGAATTTCATGTTCTGTCCTATTTCATAAGAGGTTTCTCATCTCACCAACACACACATACACACACACACACACACACACACACACACACACACACACACACAATACAAACATTGGTAACTTGCAGCCCCATCTAAACCCAAAACTGTATACCATCCCTTTAAAGAAATTTAGTTGGACCCCAAATCGTAATCATCCTCCCAGATGTTAGGATTTCTCTAAGGCACTTGTCCTGCCTGTGGGAGAACAGATGACATGGTCCACTGCCACATGATCATGTACTGTAAAATCAGAAACATCTGGGGCATTGAATTGCCTCTGGCATTCAGTGCATTGCGTGGAAAAAAAAAACTTTTCGTGTGCATTTTACTTTTTGTTAATCGTGGCACCTCATGAAACTCATGAAAGTTTCATGAACACTACACGTATACCCAATCAGTGTTAGTGGTATTTGACGAGACGGATGTAAACTGTTTTTTTTTCACTTTGCACTCCTTGTCCAGATTCTGGAGATGCGTCTTGATGAGCCGCACAGCGCCCTCATCATCAAGAGTCACCTTCGTGAGGAAGACCTCTTCCAGTTCTGGTCGATTCCGGAGCTCCAGCTCAAACATGAGATCCTTGTCACCACAGATGTAACAGGGCATGCACGATTGGTAAGATCCTGGAGAAGGCCAAGATAGAAAAAAAAACTAAAGGATTAGAAAATTAAAAAGTAATCTCTGAGGGCCTTGTTCATATTTTTCTCTACTTTTCATGTGTCTGCAAAGTGCTAACATCGTTAATTCCTTTCGTCTTTTCATATGGCTTCTCATGTGTTTTTCCCTGCTTTTCATGGATTTGCAATGTGCTGATGTCTTTCCTCCATTTGTCTTTTGTATGGTTGTATTTTTTGTTTTGCCAAGTTTTATTAGCATTGTTACTATAAACAAGTACAGTTGAACCTCTCTTATCCGGCCTCCCTTTATCCGGATCTCTCTATTATACGGACGCAATCTCGCCTTGATTTTTTTTAAAAATAATTACGGGAGGAAAGGGGGATTCCCAAACACACATGAATGACATATTACTTCCAACATGATTAACATACATTACATCAAATTTCCTCCCAAATTGCTTACCTTCAGACATTTTAACATCCCCAAACATCCCCAAATGTAACAATGAAAAGGTTGCAGTATACACATTACTACATGTGGTACTACAATGGGCTACATCAGTACATGTGTATGTATAATAATGTGCGTGTATAAAGCATTGAGTCTCCAGTATCCGGCCAAATCCCTTATCCGGATGAGCCCCGGTCCCGACTTGTCCGGATACGAGAGGTTCAACTGTACATAGCATTCAGCTTCTTGTTATGCTGCCAAGACAGTTAGAAGTTTTCTGCAGGAAGTAAAAGCACTCTACAGTCCAACCTCTGCAATCCGACCTCCCCTTATCCAGATCTCATATCCGGATACTCATAGAGAAGTCGGAATGTAATGTTTAGTTGCCTATCGTCTATCTCAGTCTGCAGTGGCGGATCTAGGAGGGGGCGCACTGGACATGCACCCCCCTTTTATCTTGTTTAGGTTTGTTTGTTTTTTTTTTAATTAGGAGAATAAAAAGAACAAATGAAAGGGGCATGTGCGCCCCCCTTTAAACTTTTACCCTTTTTTTTAAGATAAAGAAACTATCCTTGTCAACTGATTGTATTGCACTTACGCCTTTTTTCTTTCTTTTTTTCTGTCATTTTTGCTTGTCAACCGATTAGACCAAGAAGTGGCACTAGAAATATAAACTACTTTACTGCTTTGCACACACCCCCCCCCCCCTTTAAGGAATTCCTGGTCTGTCTGCTCGCCACGTATTTACAAAGTGCTGACACCTCTAACTCCTTTGTCTTTTCAAATGGTTGCATGTGGGTTTTTTTGTGGAGCCCACGGGGGGTGAGGAGAGACTAAAGCCCCCGTTCCACTATCACGATTTGGACCCCGATCTGTCCCGATCTAGCAGATCGGGAGAGAGCGGCAAAAGCGTACGGGGATCGGAAGCATCGTAGCAGCATCGTGTGGAGGTCGGGGTTGGAGCGGGCAGTTTTTCAGATCGGGAAGAAATTTTGAACCGGTTCAAAATTTCTTCCCGATCTCCCCGATCAAAATTGACATATTTTTAATCGTACGGCAAGCGGGGAGAGCATAGTGACAGCGTAAACGCAGCGGGGAGAGCGTAATGACGGCGTAAACGCAGCGGGATAAGCGTAACAAGGTCTTTCTGAGCGTAGTAA
Organism: Diadema antillarum; assembly: GCF_040938485.1. Taxonomy (NCBI): domain Eukaryota; kingdom Metazoa; phylum Echinodermata; class Echinoidea; order Diadematoida; family Diadematidae; genus Diadema; species Diadema antillarum. Next base: position 536,692 of record NW_027271391.1, on the reverse strand, counting down.
CATCGGCACAAGAACGGGAAGTAATTTTAGCTGTAATTTTCGAAGAAGAAGAACAGATGAAGAAAAAGAAGAGAAGAAAGCAGCGAAGCAGCTACCCAAAAGGCGAAGAAAGAGAGACTGCACGTGATGCTGAAAGAGGAGGAAGAGGACATAGCAGAATTTTGAAGAATATGAAATCATCTACAACTGGAGGAAGACGGACTATAAAAGCAAGGACATCAAGAAAAATCCTTTGAAAAATCAGCACGTCTTTGTTTATATAATGCATTGCTGCAAAAGAACCGTGAGTTGAGGAGGCTCTTCAAGTTCAAGTTCAAGTTGATTTATTTCACTTCCAACAAACAAATAATAAAAAATACAAAGAAACGCTCATATACACAGACGTCATGAAGTCAGTACCACAATGCGATGAACAGAATAGTCTTGTAAAAGAGATACAGGCAAATTATCAACAGAGATACAAATAACAGTTACGTCACTGTGGTAAATGCATACAAAATATTGCTGGAAATGGAGGGGACTGCTAAAAAGCAGAGCTTGTAGTATTAGAATGCAGTCCCCTCATAGAGAAAAATATATAATTGCAAAAAAACAACAACAAATTTTCCTAAGCGGTAGCAAAAAAAAAAAATGACAGACAGAGTAATACACACATACATGCACACATACGGACACACATTAACAAACACATGGCGGCTCTCTTGTAAGGAAAAAAATGATGAGAGGATAGAAATATATAGTAGTGAAGAAGGTAGTAAGTCCGAGGTGGACAATTAAGGGGGGGAGGAGGGGAGAGGAGAGGAAAATGGTGGGTCATAACCAGGGCACTGGAGGCACAGAAGCACGGGCTCGCTGATGAAGAAAGAGTAGTGAGAATAACGAAGCAACAACAACTTTGAAAATCAAAAGTAAAAAAAGAAGAATGAATCTTCGAGGTCCACAGCATATTTCTTCTGTTCTGCATTGATGCTAATAAGTTGACTGACTGCTGACCCACAGTCGAATCGGGGTACATCGGGGCACATCGGGCACTTTTCAGCTCTCTGAACGGGGTAACAGCGTGATAAGATCGTATAGATCGTTCAGAGCGTAGATACAGCGTGCATTGATCGGATAACATCGGCAACATCGCACTAACAGCGTAGCTACATCGTTCTAAAGCGTACCGGCAGCGGCAGAGATCGCAATGTCTAATTCCCGATCATCGTAGTAAGAGCGTAGCAAGCACTTGGTAGTCGTAACTGCAGCGTACTTAGAGCGTTCTAACATCGTACTGTGTCCAGATCGGCTCAGGTTTTACCCGATCCTTCCCGACCTGAGAAAATTGTCAGATCGTAGCGAGAACGGCATAGTGGAACGGGGGCTTAAGGGATCGCCTGTGGCGTCTGTCCGTCCGTCGTCCGTTCGTCATCCATTTGTCCGTTGTCCGTCCGTCTGTCCATCGTCTGTCTGTAACGCTATAAAAACTTAAATAACTCTGTACTCTGGGCTTCAATTTGAATCAAACTTGGAGGGAAGAGTGGTCATACAAATTTTTACCTTTTACCAAGTATGAAGGTCACCTCAAGGTTAAAGGTCACAGGCAGGGGTCAATGAACTTTTAGGGCCCAATGTTAAGTTTTTAAGGCGCGTTTTGATTAAGGGTCATAACTTTTGATCCGTAAGTCTATTTGTGACCAAATTTGGATGGTAGATAAACCTTGGGGGTTTCATGGTCACCACAAGGTCAAAGGTCACAGCAGGGGTCAATGAACTTTTAGGGCCCAATGTACTATGCATTTAATTATGACTCCTACAATTTAACTTTTGATCCATAGGTCCATTTGTGAACAAAATAAAAAATAAGGTGTTGTACGTTTGTGGGTGAGACACATCACGACACTTGCCTTGTTTTTCCTCAGCTTTTCATGGATTTGCAATATACTGATGTATTTCTCCCTCTGTCTGTTCATATTGGCTGCATTGCAGCACGTTGGATGACACTGTTTCCGTGAACAAGTAGCATTTGGCTTCTTGCAATGCTGCCAAGACAGTGAAGAGTTTTCTGCAGGAAGTGAAAGGCTCTCTAATTCTCGCTATCGCCAATGACGTAAAAAGTACCCGGATGTTGATTTAAGCGTCATTTACGGTGCATTATGGGATAGTCCGGTAGCAAAGTCACTTCCGTTCGTACGCGCGTGATACGTGACTAATGCGATTTACACACACAACCGACTGTATTCTACGTGTACTTCCGGTTTTCTCGACTTGAATTACAGCTTTAATATGATTTGAAATTTCTCCATTCTTAAGAAATTGCTGTTACTACAACTATTGGTTGTTGCTGCGAAGCTGCCATGTGTTGTTCGCACGACAATAAATGAAAAAAATCTGCAGAAATAGGACCCTTACTGGCATGCGAGACGTGACGTGGCAGCGTGGGTGAAGTTTGCGGGTGACTCCACAGCGCTGTACGTGCACGCGCGACTTACTAGTAGTGGTAGTAGCATTAGGTAGTAGGCCTAGTACAGTGCCTACGTACATTGTACGTACTTACTTGGAAGAAATTGCTTTGGAGACAGGATAAGTTCGAGATCACTGTTCGTTCCCGATTGTGTTCGTGACATTTCGACAGAGAACAAACAAAGAAAAAAGATGGGCATTCCGTGACGATATACTGTATATCCAGGTGGGTGAATATTTTCCAGCATATTTTCAGCGTATGCAGAGATGACTGATCTGTGATGTACGCCGTACCGGTATGTGTTAGCTTATGCGCTGCGTGCAGTGATTGGTGCATGCATGCTAGCTATAGCAAGAAAGGCCGGCCGCGCCGGCGGCGGGGACTACAGTGTACGAGTATGACAGGCCTGGCCACTCGCTGGCTCGGGCAGTACAGCGGCCTACTGTACTAGTACTAGTATCCGTGGTCGGCGCTGCGCTATAGGTAAGGTACACGTACACGCACGCTAGCGTTGTGCAAATTATGCCCCGCGCCGGAAGTGCCCTTGCTACCAAGTGAACTAAATCTTGACGAGAAAGCCACATCCGGGTACTTTTTACGTCATTGGCGATAGCGAGAATTGCCAGTCATCTGTCTGTCTGTCTGTCAGAGATGCTAAGTTCAAAAAAATTTTATGAGTGAGATTTTCATGACTCGGCATCTCGGCGCGCGAATCTGCGCGCTAGCGAGGGTGGGAGGGGTTTTTTGCCCCTCCCACGGTAGGGAGCCTTTTCAATTTTTAGCTCTTAAAGTGCGACCAGGTGCATACTTAAGTGACCATTCTTACTTATTTTGAAAGACGAAAGGGAAATATATAATGTACCTTCAATTGCAACTATCACTTTAATCCTTTGGGCTACATTGTATGCTCATTATTATAGGCCCAAGTTGCAGACTTTTCCCAATGCGTGAGAAAAGTGGATGCCATGCGTGAGATGGCCCGTAAATGCTTGAGTCTCACTCAGAATGCATGAGACTTGGTAACTGTGGTCTGTCTGTCTGTCTGTCTGCCTTATGTCTATATGATGGATGCACTCTACGTGTATCTATTTACAGATACCATGTATATGTGTGTGTGTGTGTATTTAGGAGCAAAGTGTTCTCAAATACTTCTCACCAAACGCTACTCTAAAACGAGAAATGTTCTTGTGCATTTTAATTTTGTGAATTATGCAAGATCCAAGATTTGCAAAATTAAAATACATCATAAAGTTCTTGTCTACATTACATGGAAATGAATATTAGAAGCAACTCACAAAAATGTCATGACGCAAAAAAGGCCATCGTGTTTTGCAGTATGCAAAAGGACATTGAACAAATCTTTTCTGAAGTTTCAGACATACAAATTAAGGTACTAGTTTAGTTGAAATGAAACACACAAGTTGTGTAGCCTCTGTTGCTTTTCTTTACAGGATGATAAATTTTATACTGGTCATTATGATGGGTCTGTTGTGGTGCACGACCTGGCACCGATGGCCTATGACGTGCACGCTGGACTCCGCCACACGGGGCTGTCTGCGGGTAGCGTGACGGAGGAATCTGGGCGGAGAACCCTGGAACACAATGGGCCCATCGTTGGCATGGCAGCGTGTGCATCCCGCAGCATCTTCATCTCATGCAGGTGCGTCCAGGGCATGCTTGTACTGCTGATGCTTTATATGGGTGATTGAGGCACACATGTCTCCTTGCAGCACAGACACACATTTTATGACTCTGGCACAAAGTATCACTGGATGCATGGGCGCGAATTCCCGATGGTGGTACAAAAACCATGGAATGCCAAGTGTTAAACGGAATATTTGTGACCCGCTGCAACAAAAGGATCCTAAAGTCGCTGACGGCTGAGCCGAGAAAATCGAGTTTGAAGTCGCATCATCAAAATTGGTCAAAACAACCGGATTTCTATTTTTGGCATGATTTTGTTGTCTAATGTTTTGTCTATCATCTGCCGAAATTTCGAAGCTAAATGATCAAAAGAAAGGCAAAAAATCAGAGTTTTTCTGGGCCATGATTTTCTGACTTTCAGCGTAAGAGAAACGTGTCCGAAGATTTGGATTTAGCGTCGCAGCTAAACTCCGCCCTTAGCAACTAGGGAGTGATCTTATTGGTCAGTGCGTGGCATCCTGATTACTGATTGGTCATGCGTAGACCGCTGGCGCTAAGCTTGAATGAACATCGTGGAGGTCGCTAGGAACATGCCTTCTATAGTCAAGCGATGAAAACTGATAGCGTCGGAAGGAAAACTTTGAAGGCGTTTTTCTCGAAACTCTGATCGCCTCAACCACTTGACATGCGCTAAGAAAATCATCGATATCCCCGCAACCGAGTATTTTTATTAGTTGTGCTATATATGGATTTAAAGTAGAAGATTAAGGGAAAAATGTCATGCCATTTTCAGAAAATTGTCCTCCCCCGACTTTCAGATCCTTTTGTTGTAGCGGGTCACATTTCGTTACGAAATTGGTCATTTCGTCAACAAAATGACCGTTTCAGTAACGAAATTATCATTTCGTGGACGAAATGTTCAAGCTACGCTTATGCTGTAGCCCCTCTGTATTATTCATTGTAGTATGTTTTGTTGTACTTTTGCTGTACATTGTACACAGGCAATGAACAAGAAAATACTTATATATATTATCATATTTATGTTTGTACATGAATGTGTATATGTACAATGATGATACAGAAACCAATAAATCAAATCAAATCAAGTCAAATTTAGTTACAAAATGTTGTCATTTCGTTACAAAGTAATCATTTCATTGACGAAATGACTGATTTCGTAACGAAATATTCCATGCGACACTTGGTGCTCCATGGTTTTTGTTCATGGTTTTTAACCATGGTTTCATTTGTACCACCTTCGTGAATTCAGGCCATTATGTTTTTTTTGGGGGGTTGTCCGTCTGTCTGTCTTTCCGTTAGTCTAATCATTTGTCTGCAATCAATTTTGTGAATGGTATGACCTAAGAACCATGTGAATAATCCAAAGAAGACTCTGTAATTGTACAAGTGTATGTATGAGTTGACAAAGTTGTGCCTATCAACTTGGGGGCACACATGCTCGAGGTCATAGGTCAAGGTCAAAGGTGAAAAATTCACTGTTTTCCCCTAAATGCCTGTAATGCCTGAATACATTTTCATGAATCTTGGTGTGGTACATGCATTGCCAGAGTAGGACTCTCTGAGGAAAGTTTTCAGCCATAAGAGCAGAGGTCAAAGGTCACATGAAAGTGCTTAAATTTTTTTTTGCCATATCTCAAAGAAATGGATCGAAGTACCTTCATTATTGACTTAGTACAGATACATGTATATACTTGTTATGTCTGACATTGATTTTCTTAGGAATTTTGGAACATGAGGTCAAATGTCAAGTTAGAAAGCTGAAATTGCTGAAATTGCACTGATTTCTCCATACCCCCTGAAATGTATAGTGAATATAGGCCTACTGAATGTATACACCTACTGTATAATTAGACATCACTTTTGGTATTTACCTGCATTTTTTTTTTCAATACTGCACAGTAATACATGTAAAGAAAGTTTGGCCACAGGGGTCAAGTGGCAAGTGAAAATGTCAAGTTTTACTAGTTTTGCGTGTGGCTCAGATTTGTCATGAGAATGGGTGTATTAATTACCAGAAAGTTGTTATTTACCAATCACATGAAATCATCATCGCATGTCTCCAATACAAGTACCCGGTAAGCCTATTTGTGCTGTAGGCCCGTTGATAGAATAGTGGGATATGGCAGTAGCATATAATATACCAGTCACCATGGCGAAATTTCTATTTTTTATTGCATTTTTTCTTTAATTTGTTTGATATAAGCATCACACACACTCACACACACACACAAGCGCACAGTAGAGCACAAACAAGATCTTAGATGACTTAGTTTTAAACATGTCTACACAGCAATTAGATGTGTAAGGCTTCAGTTCTAATCCCAGTGATTCTTTCCGAGTAATATTGTGTCAGAAATCAAGTATTCCTTCCCCTCCCCCGCCCCCAGCAAACAGGATGTAAAAGTTAAGCCCATTGTATGAGTCATGACTCTCATAAATTACAATGTTTACCACGTCACTCCTGACAGAGAGCTTACATCAAACTCAGCTAAACGGTTCATGGCATACGCGCACACACACAACATGACAGAAATTAATGATACCAACCTTTTTTGAGTTCATCTCACTGACTTGCAAAAGTCGACAAGCATTTATATGCCTCTGCCACAAAGATTTGCTGGAGGTGGAAGGTTTTTGGGTTGTCCTTCTGTCCATTCATCCATCCTTCTGTTCATCCGTAATCAATTTTGTCTACAACATAACTCAAAAACTGTTACAAAAAGCATCCAGATGAAACTTGGCAATATGAATGTATGAGTGGATGAAGCTGTACCTTTTCACTTTCAGTTGCACATTTTTCTGGTTAAAGGTCAATGGTCAAGGTCAAATTCTTACAATTTCACCTTTCACCCATATCTGTGCAATGCCTCACTTTTTTATTTGGTACAGTTGTATCTAAAAGATTTCAAGCTGTCTTTCATACACTGCATGTGTGCACTGGTGGTGCATGGAAACTGTGCTCTGGCCCAATTACTTGAATGCGCAGCTACTTGAAGGCTTGCATTGGTAATGTACTTACAGCTGTACACATGTATGTAATGGATAGAAAAGAAAGAGAAAATGAACCAAAGAGATTTTAGCTGTACTACAATAGAGTAGGCAGGCCTGCATTGTCAACGTTGATATTCATGGATGGAGGACGTGTTGACTCTATGGGTATCACCTTTTATTTTCTCCATTTTTCGGTGAAAATTTACCAAGTGATGGAATTGCGTATTGCTGTATCTGTGTATCTTGCAGCCATCATTGCAAGGTGTCAGATTTACATGTATTTCTGATGAGTGTGAAGTCACCCGCCTCCTTCCATTTTCCTTCTTTTAATCAATCAATCTACCTGTCTGTCTATGATATCTATGTATCTCTCTATCTATCTGTCTGTCAGTCCAACTATCTGTCTGTCTATCTGTCTATCTATCTATCTATCTATCTATCAATCTATCTCTATCTTTCTATCAATATACGTCTGTTTGTCTATCTAATCCATCTATCGATCTGTCTCTTTCTATCTCAATCTGTTTGTTTATATATCTATATATCTCTGTTGTTCTGTCTGTCTATCTATCTACAATGTATCTCTCTGTCTGTTATCTCTCTCTATATCTGCCTTTCTATCTACAGATATATTTATATATCAATCTATCTATCCATCTACATGTATTTATCTACCTGTCTATCTGTCTATTTTATGTCTCTATCTGTCTATCTATCTATCTATCTATCCATCTATCTATGGCTATCTATCTATCTATCTATCTATCTATCTATGTGTGTCTGTCTGTGTATCTATTTATCTATCTATTTATCTATCTATTTATCTATCTATCTATCTATCTATCTATCTATATATTCTATTTATCTATCTATCTATCTATCTATCTATCTATCTATCTATCTATCTATCTATCTATCTATCTATCTATCTATCTATGTGTGTCTGTCTGTGTATCTATTTATCTATCTATTTATCTATCTATCTATCTATCTATCAATCTATCTCTATCTTTCTATCAATATACGTCTGTTTGTCTATCTAATCCATCTATCGATCTGTCTCTTTCTATCTCAATCTGTTTGTTTATATATCTATATATCTCTGTTGTTCTGTCTGTCTATCTATCTACAATGTATCTCTCTGTCTGTTATCTCTCTCTATATCTGCCTTTCTATCTACAGATATATTTATATATCAATCTATCTATCCATCTACATGTATTTATCTACCTGTCTATCTGTCTATTTTATGTCTCTATCTGTCTATTTTATGTCTCTATCTGTCTATCTATCTATCTATCTATCTATCTATCCATCTATCTATCTACCTATCTATCTATCTATCTATCTATCTATCTATCTATCTATCTATCTATGTGTGTCTGTCTTCGTATCTATTTATCTATCTATTTATCTATCTATCTATCTATTTATCTATTCTCTTGAATGCCTTCTATTTACCCCAATGTTGGAGTAGCTCCGATGCGGTCATCAAGGTGTGGGATGCTAGCAAAACTCTGATGACAGAGATATCCCTCAGCCAGCGGCTGTCCACGGCAACGTTCCTCAACACCCGGGGTGACCTTTTGATTGGCTACCTCAATCACCTTTTTGCCATAGATCATACCAAAGGTAGGAAACAGCATCTTTAGAACAAAGACCCTTTTTGCCCAAAATGAGATTGGTACATTTCACAGCTGTAATGACCTTGATTTTTCTACTTCTACTGCTACCACACTATGACTACTAACTATTACTACTACTACTACTACTACTACTACTACTACTACTACTACTACTACTACTACTACTACTACTACTACTACTACCACACTACCACACTATGACTACTAACTACCTCACTACTGCTACTATTACTGCTGCTGTTGCTACTACTACTACTACTTCTACTACTATTACTACTACTACTACTACTACTACTACTACTACTACTACTGCTATTACCACTACTACTACTACTCCTACTGCAACTACTATTACGACTTTTACTAGTTCATGTACTACTTCTTTTGCTGCGAATACTACTTTTACTTGTAGTACTACAGCTGTTACTACTACAACTTCTGGTACTATTACTGCAGCTACTACCACAACTACTACAATACTGCGATCTACAATATCACTACTAGGTCTTTTTGCATATTAAAATTTATGACAATTATGATTTCCATGTGGGTGTACTAGGACCAATTAAGACTATATTGCAAGGTAATTTGACATATATGCCAGGATGCTCCATAATTCTTCTCGGCCACTCCCCCCCCCCCCCCCCAAAAAAAAAAACAAAAACAAAAACAAAAACAAATCATGCACTTGACTCTTCCAGGTATATTAGAAGAGTTCCATTTCAAGAGGTGCTAAATCCACTTCATTGAGGAGAAGAACCTGCAATTTTATTTCTTGTGCTTTAAGTGTTTTCATGCAGAGGTTTTTATGTTCCATAATACATAATACCCCATAACAGAGTGAAGAAAATGTGCCTTGGAAAAACCTATGTGTGTACATGGATTTTTAAAGAATTAATATCCTTTTGAATTTTGTACATTCAGCACCTTTTGGAACAGACATTTAAGGCATTTTGATGTTCACCTCATAAATATTTTGTGTATGACTATTTCCTGATACCCTGTGTATTTTTTTCTGGGATAATATGTTGCCTTAAAACATTCTCCCAGGCTTCCTCCATCTCTCAATTTAAATGAAATCTTTCAGATCCAGTATTCAAGTAATGTGTGGGTCATCTGGAAAACTGTGCAGGCAGGAAAGCTATCCAATCTGGCCTTACTCTGGGATCAAAGTGCTGTCAAGCATGGGCATTTGTTTCTAATTGGATCTGCTTGACTTAGCATCTTTTGGAACAAAAGTTGTTGTTGTTTTTTTCTCCATTTGCTCTCAAGCATTTCACTCCTCTGAAGTGGTTACTGTATGGGGCTACTAAAGAAATGAATACATTTTTTTATTTGTCAAAGAGTCGACTTCGATGAAGAATTGTTTTTGTACCTTTTGGAAGGAAGTCTCCATTTTATGAGCGAGGCATTCCTTAAAATTCTCATGGTTTCCATCTCTTTTTCTCCTTATTCGTCATTGCAGTCTTGCCATTGTCAAATAGAGACACTACTTCTTCTGACATCTTTGAAATAGGTAAGTCTTTTTTTTTTAAATCTTCTCCAGCTCTATTATACATTAAGTTTTATCTCAAGGTACAGTGGCGGTTATACAGTTATGCAACAGGAGATGGCTTTTGGTTGATTCTCTCTTCTGAGCTTTTTGGCATAATGAAACGAGACTGGATTAGACATTTATCAGCACAGATGTAGTACATCTTATTTGGATTTCTGCGAGAAAGGAATGATAAGAAAGAATGTTGTACACAGTGATGTAATCTTGCTTTTCCTTCATCATCAAAAGAATGGATGATTTTCTATGGCAAATAGTCTTCGAATGATAATGGTATGTTAGTTCTGTGGGACCGTTTCATGAAACTTTTTATCAGTGATTTACACTGACAACTGTTAAAGGTACTGAAATCCTTGCGTCTGATTGGCTGATAGCAAATTTGTCGATGAAAACCTCTGACGAACTCATTGATGAAAGGCCGTCCTGACGTATTGCTCATGATAAGATATGAGATAAAAGACGGGGCAAAATACACTATAGAGATTGCTGTTGATGGCATGCAATGTGCCCATTAGGACGACTTATTTGATTATCCCCCACCCACCTACCCTCCCACATCCAACTTGCGTTTTTCCTGTTTTGTCTTTTGTCTATGTGTTTGTTTGTTTAGTTTAGTTTTGTTTTAATTTTGATCCAAACTGCGTTGGAGAAATTGCGGGATTGGTGTTGTAGCTGTGTGGTTTCATGATTGCTTGTTATAATTGCACTACTGTAGTGATTCAAAAACGTCATTTGCCTGATTATACATTGTATGTTGCTCACAAGCAGTAGTACACATCCAGTACTATGCGCACCCAGGTACATTACACAATTACAGTAGGACCTCGATTATTGGCACTCGATTATCCAGATTCTCTGTTATCCGGACATTGACTAGCTGACATTTCTATAATGTTTTCAGATATTTTCAGTGCCAAATCTCACTCAAATCAAACACACGTTCAACCAGTAAAGTGCAAATGCATGATTGGACTTTTTCTAATCATCCCAGCAGATCAGACCAAAGTTTTAAATCGGTTCGTGAGACAATATCAATGGCTAGTGCCACACTTGTCACTGGCACTGAGTGCACAGCAGTGGTACAGTTCCATTCAGCAGTAGTATTCCACAAGTCACAATATAGATCAGTCTCATTGTAGGTCAGTATCAGTCAAACAATACATATATTGTACAAGGGACATGAAGGGATATCTTACTTTAGGTCTATATTTGATTTCATTTCCATATCATTTGAAGTATCAAACATGACAGTACGGTGCAGATAATGATAATATCAGCAAACTGTTTATAACATTGTGTATTCCCATAGCATGGTATGCTAGAAAGTGCTGTAATTGAGCATAACTCTTGTATCCAACCAGAACAAATATACAGAGAGACCCACCAATCCTGACGTGGCTGGATAATTGAGGTCCTATTGTATAATTCCTGCCCTCTGTTGTCGAAGGATTGGGCAGGGAGTGGGATGGATGGGAAGTTTCTTCTTGCCGGAAACAGTCTTTCTAGCGTTTACTAGTTCAATGCCATTTTTCTCTCGATGATGACACGCGAGAAATTGAAGACAAGGGGATTGACATCACGCAATGCGGTTATTAGGACCTGATGATTGATTCCCCACCTACTCCTCCTCCCCTCCCCCTCCCAATTTCTGTTTTTGCCATTCATCTCTTTGTTCTCGCTGTTTGTTTGTGTTGTTCCTTCTGACGTTAACCGTGGGATGTTTGTGTGTATATGGCAGGATTATCATGATCACTTTCTGCTGTAAATTCTAATTGCTATTTGTCATATTTGCAGTGCTCAAGAGATGCACACACTCATTACTGTAGCTCTATTACCACAATTCTCATGATTACATTATTTAAAAAACATAGAATTGGATTTTAGTATCTGTATGTTCAGCACAAACTATTGATCATTTCGATGTGCAAAACTTCATAATTCAAAGAGCAAAAAAAAAAGAAGTATATTTGCAGAATGCTAGGCATTTGCTACCGTCATTGCTGTACCAGCTGGTTAGTTCACCTTCAAGAGAGTTTTTCTGACATGTTATGAAGAGTATGAGTTCTTGGATGCTTTGAGTATCTCTTATAATATAGATGATGTTGATTATCATCTGGAATGAAAGAGAACAGTCTAACCTTGGGGTTTAAAATGTTCTTATGTGGAACTGTAATATAGTCTCTAAACTTTACCTCAGGACCCGTAAACTCCACTTTGAAGATGAAACCCCTCAGATGGAACATTTTAAACATTCCCCTTCCCTGCCAATCATTATCTGTATAATGTACATGTAAAAGGGCTCAGGTGCTGGACTAATAAAGCAAGACTACCAGGGATATTGTAGATCATAAAAACACTAATTTCTCCTGGAAAGCAGTTAGATTGAAGTTCGGAAACAGTTATGACTTGTAACATTGCGTCCAACTGTGTGACAACTGATGTTATCTTCACATTCTCTCTCTCTTTTTCATCAGGCAACAAAATAGTTAAGGAAGATTGTAAAGTTGCAGCATACATTTAAATCAACTCTTATTATGAAAGGATGTGGATTTAAGAAATGACACTAATCATGGAAATTCTTTGCATTTGCTTGTGTGTGCTTGATTTGTCTAGAGTCCGACATTTACGAGGACCCTGCCGTGAAGTATGAAGGGGCAGCAGCCAATCCAGACCCTCTCGACTTGGAGAATTATCTGGTAAAGTTATCATTCATTATCACTTTTAGCCTTGTCAGCTTTCTACTCCATGTCCTGTGGTCACGACTCTCAAACGCATATGAAATTGGAGTGAGAAACCAACAGACAGACAGTTACCATTTTGCTGTCATCTTGCAAAACTTTCCGCAATCTAGTCTGATGAACAGCAGGTTCCTTATGCAAACTTTACAGAGTAGACCAGTCTGCCAATGCAGTTGTTGTCAATTTCTTTTGTTCAATGAACATTACGAGCAATCAACTATTAAACAACATGTCTTTTTTTTTTTTTAATCCTCCAGAACATTTTTGCATGATTGCGTACTTATCAGCACTAATTGAGGGGGAACTCTAATGATGTGTTTGCTTTCAACCTTGTTGTATGTGAGAGGCTGTATACAGCAGTATTTAGCCTGGCCCTGGCAGTTTTGTCCGGCAATAAGGCTTCATCTGGCTATGTAAGATTTCTCTGCGACGAGCAATTTGGTGACTAAACGTAAATGACATTGATTGGAAAGCGCGCCGTGCAATTAGGCGAGAAGCCTTCATGCCTTAGAGAGTCAAGTGTTTTTCTGGCACTAAGAAGCATTGTTGTAGAAAGAGGAATGAAGAATTGCAAAAACAAAACTAAGTTATGAACAGTTCCACTTGCGTGCAGCATTTTGATAATTCAAGACTGGTATTTTGAAAACTGACAAGTGGCAGAAGTGAAAAAGAGAGTGGGAGGGGAAACTCATAACTCATAAACTTCGAGAAAGGAGAGAAAGGACCACTAATATTGTCCTGGCACATAATCTACAAAGCAGTAAAAAAGACATCCCCTTGAACCTTGAAGTAGCAATCCCTTTCAGCAGTTCCTTGAAACTATCCCGGGATCCCCAAACCAAAACAAGAATAAACAAGCAAAACATGAAGTAACATTGTCAATACACGTGGATCATGACATGCAAGTGGGTCCCTAATGAAATGTGGAGCATCTACTCCTCCTGTACACACATGCAGCTGGTAGGTTAGATAGGAACTTTGCTCCACATTCCCAGCTGAATTTGATAAGAGAAACAGGAAAAAAAAAAAGACCAAGCAAGCAATAGAGTTTAAGTTTTATTACTTTCTGATAAAATGAGGATCAAATTTGGGTACTTTTAAAATTCCTGATTTTTTTTCCTGAAACAGTCAAGTTATGTGAGATTATGAGATAAATTTTGCTGATTTTCCCATCAATTTGTGTACAAGGATATTATTGAAATAGCTGCCCGTCCATACGAGCATAATAATTAGATAAATTTGTATAGCGCGGCTACTATGTAAATATACTCTACTGCGCTGTGATGTAACAGAGCTCCTGACATTGTCACTGATTAGACACACAAAAAATAGATAACAATTTAATCAAAGGCTTCTGAAAAAAGATAAGTCTTCAATAAAGATTAGAAGACAACAAGTGATGATGCCTTCCTCATTTCTCAGGTAATTTATTCCAAAGTTTTGGAGCAGCACAGCTGAAGGCACAATCCCCCAAAGTTACTTTCGTTTTTAAGTGAGATTGCTTTAGAAGCAACTTATCCTGTGTACTTCGTAAATTATGAGAATATGAGTGTGATGTCATTGATATCAATTCTGATAAAGAACCAGGTGCTTGACCATAAAGTACTTTATAAACAAGTATCAAAATTTAAAATACAATTCTTTGCCTTACTGGCAACCAATGTAACTTCATCAAAACAGGTGTAATATGTGAAAATTTTGACGAACTGGACACAAATCTCGCACATGCATTCTGCACATGCTGAAGCTTGGTTATCTGTGAATCTGGTAAACCAAACAATAACCCATTACAATAATCAAGCCTACTGCTAATGAATGTGTGAACAAGAGTTTCAGCATCTTCCTGGCTCAAATATCTACGAATGTGACGCAAGTTATGCAGCATATAAAAAGCAGACTTGCATGTGGTTGATATTATGTTTCTCCATGTTTAAATGAGAATCAAGCCATACACCCAGGTTTTTCACAGAGCTCGATGGTTTAACTTCCAAATCTCCAACTGATATCTTACTAATATCCAGCTTTGCTACTTGTCTTGGTGTCCTAACAACAAGAAACTCAGTCTTCCCATCATTAAGCATTAACTTAGTTTGGACATCCAAGAACGGACATAACATATACTGGATTCTAAGTTTGAAATACTATCAGTGTGTTCACCATCAGGACTGAAGGAAATGTGTATCGTCAGCATAACAATGACAAGAAACATTTGGGAAACAACATTGAATACCCTTGATCAGATTACGTGTATAAGTGTAAAAAGAAGGGGCCCAAGGCGTGGCCCCTGAGGCACCCTGTATGGAACATCAAAATTGTTTGACATTACATCCTCTATCATAATCTTTTGCTGTCTGTTAGAAAGATAAGACTCAATCCGTGCAAGGACAGACTCACTCATGCCAAAAGATGAATGGAATATATTCACTGATATCCCATGATCGATAGTGTCAAATGCAGCACTTACACTTGTAGATCGAGCAATACCAAAAATGTTACCTTTTTATTATCCATTGCCAATAAAATATCATTCTTGATCTTAACCAAGGCATGGGTGTGCTGTACAAACCATCTCTTGTGGATTTTGTATTTGTGTGTGTGTTTGTATGAAATGTTTGGGTTAGTAATGTTAGTATGAAAGCATGTTTGTTGTACTGTCTTTCAGTATACAGTTCAACCTTTTGTTACAGTACCTCCGCCAAGGGAGGAGGTTATGTTTTCATTACCGTTGGTTTGTGTGTTCGTTCGTTCATTAGTATAGTTAGTTTGTCCGTGTGCAAAATAACTCAAAAAGTAGTCAACGGATTGGGATGAAACTTGCATGAAAGGTTGAGAATGACACAAGTACCAAACGATTAACTTTTGGTAGTGATCCGAGAATTCTGGGGGAATTTATGAAGGATTTTTGATGTTTTGGCAGGGAGGGTCAGTGAACTTGGGAGTTCAGGCTGCGCGTATTTGAGGTTTGCATGCGCGCACTAAAGTGCGTGCTCTAGTTTCTGCTGGGGTGAGGCGCGCTGTGCAGCTGAGGGTTTATGACATAACAAAGGCTTCTATATTGGGAAATCGGGCGACTTTCAGCACACTACTAGTATTATAAACACTTTCAGCATGCTATAGTACGTATGGGTGGAAATTACTGATATATATGGAAGAACAAGATCAGTGATGGAAATGAGCTGCATGCTTGGCGGAGGTCTGCGCTGTCAGAGTGCTTCTCTAGTTTTACATCAGTGATGTGTCATCAGATGATGAGAATTTTTGTCAAATATTTATGATCAAAGCTTGTACTTTGCTTGTTCACTGAATCTTAACGTCCTGTACCGCCTTTTTCACTGATTATCACCCTAGAATTAAAATGTGATGGTCTTCCAGTTACTGATAGTTGCAAAGGTTAGCACAGCTGATAATGAGAAGTTCTGTTTTCTTCTTGTACTGTGCATTAGAGGAATATTGGGTCAGTCAAATTTGATTTGATAGATCTCTGTTTCCCAGAACAAAGTGCATATTGTAGCTGCCAATTGTTCCGAATTCATTGGAAAGGTCCTTCCTTTCTTTTCTTTTTTTCCAGGAAGGAAGAGCATTATCAACCTTGAAGTTGTGATTGTGTTTTTATGGCTGTCTATTAATAATGACCTGGTGTGGGAGATGGATGGAAATTCCCTTTTTTGGCACATTTTCCTCCCATTTGTCCTTATTTTATGATCTACTTGGTGGGCGAGGTATGCCAAAGTACATGTAGATCGTGCTTGGAAGAGGTCAGTGGGTCTAATTCTCACAACCAGTACATTAAAGGGACTGTACAGTACTGGTTGAGGTGGGGATTCATGCTTTGAACATCCCTAAGTGAGGTAATGAGAAACCTCTTATGAAATATAAAAGAGCATATAATGTTAAGAAGGATTCAATGTTTATTTAATAAAAATTGGTTTTCAAATGACTGAGATATCCCAAAATGTGATAACGATAAAAGGCGACAGGCCACATCTTTTTAATATTAGGATCTCTTTGTTTCACCTTGTTTTTGGATATCTCGGCCAATTCAAACTGATTTTCATCAAATAAACTTTTGACCCCTTAGAATTGCATGCTCTTTGACATCTCATAGAGTGGTTTCTGAATATCTTGCAAAACGTTAAAAGTTAAATCTTTACCTCAACTAGAACTGTACAGACCCTTTAACTCTTTATCTTTCAAACAACATCCAACCACAGAGACATGCATCTTCTAGTCCCAATTCTGAATGTTGGGGGTGTAAAAACTAACTTCCTGCCCTGAATGTCTTTCCCCCATCCAACGGTAGGTTCCCTTCAACCTTGACTTGACCCAGCGCTTCCTGGCCGGAGACGGATCGGCGTCCAGCTCCAATAGGTCATCCGACGAGGTAACTATACTGACCCTGTAGATCTACTTCATCAGTAACTGTGGGATCAAAATCGTCAAAATGCCAACGACGCCGTGCACATTATGGATGCCAATGATGACGATGGATTTAAACAAAAATCTGTGTGTGTACACGTATGTGTATGTGTATGTGTGTGTCTGTCTGTCTGTCATTTGATGCATTTAGTTAATTCATATCAGTTAAAATGTTATTTAAGAAAATGAAATGTTGTGTATATGTTGAGTAGGTATGTATTGTTTTTCCCCCAGAATTATTTAGTTTCCAACTCCCATGTGTTGGGTATCTACGATTGTATCTATTGACTTATGACCATGTGAATTTCAATGTGAGATGATTATGAATCCTACATTATTTCCACTTCTTTTTCTTTCTTTTTTTTTCAATTACCTGGTGTTTGACTGTATTTTCTCCAATGAACTTCTGTTGTTATTGTTTATGAAAGCCAATGTGTTTGTGCTCTTACACATCAAGGTAGAGCATGAGTGTCTATTCCTGCAAAAAAGGTTGGGGAAAAATCAGTGTTGATCTTTCAAAGGACAAAATGAATGAGTTGAGTCCATTATTTAACCTGCCCATCTAGGATGAGGACGAGGAAAAAGAGAGCCAGGCTTCTTTTGCAGCCACCGAGGTCTACAGGTCTCCCGCCGCCACCCCTAGGAAGCTGTCTGCTGTGGACATGCTGGTGTCAAAAGAGGTCGTTGACCTACAAGATATATACGAGAACAAGGAATGTGAGTTCAAACACATGTGTACAGATCACACATTCGTTTGAAGCCATTTCTATGACACCAACTCAAGAAAATCATGATTTTTATTTTACATCATATTACTCTCGTATACTTCCTCTAAGAAGTGTATTTTCCCACTCCTTTATACTGCTTCAATACCAAACCTTAATCCTGATGCAACTTCAATAGGTTTTAAAGGGGAAGAGTTTGATAAACTTCATGAAATGTAAGCTTGTACATTGTATTTATTCAAGTGGCAGATTTTCTTTTTTTCTTTGAATTCTGGTGTTTGCATAGAATGTTACTTTGACTTCTAAAAATAGGAGCATATGAAACAAACTGCATGTGTCAGTTTGTAGGACAGTGTGTTCATGAATGCGTTATCGTTTGCCAACCGAACAAGTACCCGCTGATCCGTAGAACTTAATGAGACTGTTCATAAGGATTCAAAGCCATTCATCTCATCCCTTTTCCCTCTCCTCCCTGTTTTTTCCCACTCTGTTGCACTGCTGTGTGGGGGCTCACAGTGTACTCCCTGCGAAGGCGGCAGTCTCTCAGACGCCAGATGTCCCATGCCAGCAAAGCGGAGGCGGCTGACTTTGAGTTCCCGCGGTTTGGCCACTCCCCAGGGCCATCCCCGACCCCAACACCCCCGTCCACACCCAGCGAGGCGTCCATCTCCGAGGTGAGAGAACAAAGCTGCCTTCACTCTGTTTTTTTTTGTGTGTAAATTTCTGTGTTTTGTCTGCTGGTGTGGCCTCGTCCCATTTCCTATCCCATCTGATCCTGGCTTGTGGGTGGTGCCATTTCTTTTTGTCCAGACCTGCATTTTATATTGCCGTATTGTACAGTGGAGGTAATCTTTAATGTGTATTTTCAGCAAATGATGCCCTCCAAAGCAGTTGGAAAGATGTGTCAACTGTATTATATTTGAGAGCAAGCATCTTCAAAGGAAGACTTATAAAACTTTGATCATCTCTGCAAAAGTTTTGTGAAACTAATAATGGTGCCTGGTAATGCAGAAAAAAATATATAAGAAAAGAGAAAATTGATAGTGCAGAAGATGTTCATCATTTTGGAAGTTTGCTGAAAAGTAAGTAATGTTAATCTGTTGTTTCACAAAGCGAGGTAAACTTGAGAATGATTTGCGATGTTTCGGCTGTGAAACTTTACTTTTTACTTCTTCTTTCTTTCTTTTTTGTATTCCCTGTAAACAATAAACTCCATCCTGAATTGACTCCATCTTGGTACATAATGCTTAATTAAAAAGCTGAGGAAGTGCTATTAAATGGAAAGGAAAAGCCAAGAGTACTGGAGCCATTCAGAACCAAGAACCAATGATTTTTTATTGTCAATAAGCTGAGATGAAAGTGATATGGGATGAGTTAAGCAAATATGATACAAATTGTAGCTTGATGTTTTTCACTCACTTCATAATGCAGTATTTTACTGGAAACTTATGTCATGGAGCAAACAAGTGACAACCATGGCTAGCCTTTGCTTCTCATGTGCTGTATATAAATATGTTGGCCCAATGTGAGCGCATGCCACATGAAAAAGGAATACATAACTGCCACCGAGTCCCACCACAATACTCGTAGGGTGTGTTTATGCTCAATTTGCGAAGGCACAATCAGCGTTTTGAAACGCTGATTCAAAACGCCGTTCACGGGAGCACTGTTTATGCTCACTTTCTTCGAGCTTGGAAAGAGCGAGCTAGCATTTACGATTGCTTCATTGACCTCAGCAGAGGCAGGTCAAATTGGGGCATGCACTTTTTCGGAAGTTCTAGCCTGAATGTGTACATTGTTCACGTTCAGTAGCATGTCTAATACCCTTTAGATTATTTTACTAATACACGCTCATGGAATGTAGACAGTGATAGAAAATATGAGTATTTATTTCATTGACAAATTGCTGATAAAATCGGATTGTACTGTAGTGAGCTCTTCATGCAATATCGTTTCTGTGTACATACAATATACAATTTACAAATGTACCAACAGGGAGCTCGAGAGATGAACACCTGCAGATCTTCGCAGCAAATAATCAAAAGGTCAGCTGGCCTGGCGAGCGCATTTCACGTGAAACGGAAAGGCGATGGAGATGATGTCATTTAAACGCGTATATATAGGATGTAACTTGCGTTTATGTTTCCCCATGAAACGTGATTAGCCAGAAACTCTGATCGTAAACGCACATATTTGTGCGTTTTGAAACGACGTTTTGAAACGGCGTTTATATCAAAGCGAGAAAGGACGCAACCGTGTTTTGAACTAGATGCGTATCAAAACGCTGATTTTGACCCAAAAGGGGGAAGTATAAACACAGCCTTAGCAGCATGTTCAGAAGCCACGCAGTCGTGTTTTCATGTTGTTTTCAAAAGTTTTTTGGGGGAGTTAAGTTTTTTTTTTTCATTCCTTCATGTCTGCCCATTTGGCACAGCATGGTTGTTTTTCTGAGGGATATGGCTTTAGTGGGAATAATCAAGTAACAATTTTGCAGGACGGAAAACATATTGATTGCTTGAATTGTCATCGTTCGAAGTCCTATACTGTGATGCAGCTGCATGCAAAATATTTTGTCTGCAGATGCCATCGGATAACACTCAGACATTCTTTATTAAACATCAATGCGTTACTGTAAATGGATTCATGAAGCTACATTGTACATAATGTATATCAAGAGCATAGCCAAGGGTACACTATGTATGTGACTGAATAACACACTCTTGCAAATGTCAAAGGTAAACTCACATCAGACAAAGATCATTGTAAATCTTTCTTTGTTTCATCATTTTGGGGGTGTGGTGAATGTTTGTGGGATTGTTTATGCCTCAAACAAAGGATATTACTCCTTTTTCCACGTTCATTGTACTTTTTCAAGTGCCAAAACTATCCCCATTCAATGTTGCCTCAAAAAGTTAGTTTTAGGAATATTTATATGTCATTATAGTATTTTACTGTTTTTGTCTGAATATCATCGTTAAAGTATCATTGTTAAGATGAATAGGTGAAGAGGATAATGCTGATGATGTGTCAAAGTCAAAATCTTGTCCAGCAAGATGATTTAAAGTAGAAATAGATTAAAAGTGATGAAATGAAATGTTTTTTAAGAAGAGAAAATTTTCATGCACATCTGCAAAAAAAGAAAAAGAAAAAAAAAAGTGAATTGCTGAGTCTGGAATACTAGACTATGCTTGTTGTCGAGCAGTATTCCACTTTTCACATATAAGGTGAAAAAAACAACACAGAGAATCCCAAGAATGTCGAAGATCGCAGATGAAGCTTCACAAAGTTCTGAAGAGTCATGCTTTTCCATGGACACTGAGTTTGACAAACAAGCGTCATCATGTTTTTAACCTTGTGACTTGTAAATTCACATCAAATTTTCACATTGTGTTGACAACACAATGCATGATTTAAAGAATGTCTAGAATCTTGAATGGAGCTCTTTTTAGCTCTTGAAATTCTTTGCTCTCCCATGGACGCTTTTATATGACATATAATTTATTGTTTCTTTCTCACTATTTCCACCCAATGTGCATGCATGTCAGTTGGCACTTTTGTCTCCCCATCACAATCTTGTTCATTATACCCCACATACATGAAGTGTACAATTTGTACATGTACACTGTATGTAAAGGGAGTACATAGGAATTAGTGTGTGGTCGGGCGGTCCGTTCCAAATCTTGCATCGCGAACTCTTTCTACAGTTTTTAAGCAATTTTGATGAAACTTGGGTTACATGATGACATTGAGGTGTAGATGTGCAAGACATGTTTTTTTGTTTTTTTGTTTTTTTTTGTCAGAGAAAGCATTGCCATGGTAACCACAATTTTCCCAAAACCCTGTGGAGTGAACTACTTCCACAGTATTTAAGCAATTTATTTCAAATTCAGTATGCAGGGCCTATGATGATCTATAGGTGTAGTTTTGCAAGATGCTCTTTGTGTTTGTACCTGACAAGTTGCCATGGTAACTGCATATTTTCTTCAAATCTTGTGGAGTGAACTACTTCCACAATTGTGAAGCAGTCAAACTCGCAAGGTACTCACAAGGTACTACACACATACACACAGACACACAACACACACACACATAACCTTTTATCAAACCCAGGTTCAATTCTTTTTCATAGGAATCTGGGCTGCGGGAGCTGGGGTATTAATCACCTTTTGTGATACTTCTGGTTTTCTCAGCTGCATCCAAGTTGATCAGAATGGGGGAGGAAAAATTGTATACTGTATACGCTATAATTTTCGCGTACATAAATTTTCGCGAATTGCCGCTGTCACACATTTTCGCGAGTGGTTAAATTCGCGATTGGGGGACCAGAGAAAATATGAAGTGGCAAAGAAAGTGTGAATTTTCAACTTACTAGCAAATAAGAATGATACTAGTTATACACTGCATGAAAAAGACTTGCCAAACTCTGCAAACTAGTAAGTTAGAATTCAACATTTTTGAAGTGGTTAAGTCCATCGCGCTAGATTTCTGACGAGTGGTCCCCTTGCGATAATGGATTGGCTCTCTACAGTATTTGTAAGTAGACGTGGACGTGCGTAAACAAGCTTAGCCAGTTTGGTCTGTTCGGTAAGCCTGACATGGTATACTAGTACTGAAATGTTCGTATCATCAAGGCAAGGTATTCATTTTGGAAGGTAATATTTTCGCGTGTTGTTAATTTCGCGAATAGCTCCCGACTCGCGAAATTCGCGAAAATAAA
This sequence comes from Diadema antillarum, assembly GCF_040938485.1. Classification (NCBI taxonomy): domain Eukaryota; kingdom Metazoa; phylum Echinodermata; class Echinoidea; order Diadematoida; family Diadematidae; genus Diadema; species Diadema antillarum. The sequence continues at coordinate 513,799 of NW_027271391.1, read as the reverse complement.
ACCCCCGCAAAATATATAGCGTATACAGTATTCCGACCCCCTGACTCCTTGTCACCAAAAAAAAAAAAAAAAAAAAAAAGTGAAAGTACATGTAAGGTAACAAGTTCAACAGATACTACAAATACAACTACTTGTCTTTTACATTATGTGCATGGAATGGCACATGGGTTCTTCAGGGGAGAGTGTTTCCAGGTTGAGATTTATCTGAACCTTGTGACTGTGTTCAGAGTCACTATGTCAAGATGTTTTTTTTTGACGAAATGAAGAGACACCAATATCCCTGTGGTCAAGGGAAATTGTTATTAAGCTACACTGTAGCTGTACAGCATTGGCATATTGATTTAATAGTACGGGCCATACCTACGTGTATGTGCTCTCCCCCCCCCCCCCCCCCCCCCCCCCCCCAGGCTAGGGAGAACATTGTGTGTATGCCCACATTAAACCACCAGCTTGATTATTCCCGTCTCTGGCCAACTGATCATCTGCTTTCGGAGTAATTAGGGGAAGCAATTACGTTCAGATGTACATATATGCAATTGAAGAAACCCTGTGCAGAAGTTTGTAGCAATGTGCAAACTGTGTTTTATTCTGTTGATGCTCTATGTTCAATGTCTGTGCGTCAAGTGGGGCAAATTATTTGGTACTCCACTTGATTCGTTCAATATGGCATCAGTATGATCATTGAAGTTGATGTATTGATGTCATCAATAGTGGTGTGAAAGTTAATTCAAGTAGATCTATGTTCAGTATGGATGTTTGATCATTTGCCTTTTATAGCGCATATCGGTGACAATTGTCTCGAAGTGGTCAACGTGAGACACCTATATTGAGTTTGTTTCAAAATTGTGGGCTTTCAATTTGAATCTTTCAGCTAGGAAGTGAGACAGAAACGGAGGAAGAAGAGGTGGAAGAACTAGCCGAGGAAGAACCTGAACCTTTGTTCCCTGCCATTGAAGGTACTCTCTCCTCTTTCTCCTCCATTCACAGGGGGAGCATATTATCCAGATATAAGGGCAGATGCTGTCATTTGTACAACATTGTGGGGTAGATTCCATGGTGCACTCATTGAAAAGAAGTGCTGTACAAGCTGAAATTTTCGCGTACAGGTATTTTCGCGAATTGCAACTTGGAGGACATTATCGCGTGTTGTTAATTTCACCGTTGCAAGGGTCTAACTGAACTTAGTAATTCGCGCATTGTTATTTTCACGTGTTGTTATTTTCGTAGTTCAAATGTGATTCGCGAAATTTGCGGAAATAAAACCACCGCAAAAATTTCAGCTCGTACAGTAAACATGATATATATAAAACTATAAAGGTTTTTCTCTGATTATCTTCTTCATTCATCTTGTCTGGGATGTATGGCTAGATTCAACCGTTTGTCTTGGAGAGACTAGTATTTCTAAGCAGATTCAACAAGTGATACGTGTACGTCTATGTCCGGTAAAATGTGAAAGCTTTGGAGTCTGTTCACTCATCAGACATCATCAGATGTACACACCTCCTCGGGTGTTTCTGAGATACATGTTGGTACAATAGGTTCTTTGCAGAACTATCTAAAGAGGAGGGGAAATGCAAATAGTGTATGAAATAGGGCAGCTAACACCAATGTAACAAAGTTATAGATGAAAGGAATTGAGATGTCACAATGTAATTATGTCCAAACAAGAGGAGCATGAGAGGGAGGCAAGTCATTGCTTACAGGAGTTTTTCCCTTTCCTTTTCAAAACTGCCAATGAACGGCACCTCATCAGAATTCCCAGAAGAAGAAAAGCCTGCTGTGAGCACCCCAGAACCCAAGCCCTCGGCCAGGGAGGAGGAGGTGCCTCGCTACGGCCTGTCGACCATGAAGATCGACTCCAAGGCCCTGCTCAGCATGCGGAGGGAGGCTGGGTCCTCCGCAAAGGGCAGGGCAAGCCCACTCCCACAACAGGTATTCGTAGAGAGGGCAAAATATTAATAGTTCTGAGATTTTCCTCTTACTCCAAGAGAAAAATCATTCTTTGATGTGTTCTTTTAAAGTAAGCATACGTATGTAATGTTGGATGATAATAGGACCCGTGGTCACAAGAATGGCATCGCCTTTGCATTTGGGCCTTGAATTAAGGAGTGCATGCATCGTGTGTGTCTGGCCAGCTGTCAGAGAGTCATTCTTGCATAATAATTGGCATTTTACCACCGCGACTGCAGACTCTCATCGGGTGCCTTGCCGAGATGCTGTGCTCTGACGTCTTGTCATTGGATCGTCCCACGCAGGGCCATCTCATTGTCAAGTGATGACAGAATGACAAAGAGAGATGTAAACAACTGCATCAGAATAAGAGAATATGAATCCCATCTATAAATGCTCAAGAAGTTTGGACTGTGTTCAGACAAGATACAACAACGAAATGCTCTTCAGTGCCAGAATGTGCTGTTCCACGATGCACCAGAGTGTGTGCGGACACACTCTTACGCCATGAGGCAGCCATAGTCCTTGCATGAGGAACTATGAGGATAGCGCTGCTTCTGTGTAGGAGAGAAGAAAGTTTTTGAAATCTTGAAAGGTCACATAATTACAGGTATAGAAATTTTAAATGTCATGGAAAATGTCACCACAGACCATGGAAGGTGAATTATGGGTGTTTTACATACCAGAGGGAGGACAGAGAGATATATATTAAAGTAGTTTGTAACCAGTGTCAGACACAGGGAACAATACAATACAATAGAATAGAATACAATACAATACAATACAATACAATACAATACAATACAATACAATACAATACAATACAATACAATACAATACAATACAATACAAGCAGGAGAGTGGCTGATTCTGTTAAACTTGCTGGGTACAGAAACCAACTCATGGGATACACTAAACAATAAGTAGTAAAGGTGTATATGACGTAGAGATGGGATATTGCGCGCTACTTTTGGCTTGCGCAAAATCTAAAACCCTGAAAATATATTCACAATTTTCTCTGCACATTTCGAGTGGGTTGACAATTGCGCCGCACAAATTCAAGAACCTGTAAATATGTTTTTGAGCTGCTCAGTGCAACAGCAAAAAAATAACTAAATAAATAATCAATAACAAATGTTGATGTTTACAGTTTGTAACTGTGGTCCTTGGACCAGAACAATGATCCGAGCTTATCACAACTGCACATGCAGAGTTTGATTGTGCATGTTTTGGTTGGTAGGACTACTGTGCATAACAGTCTGGGCATCATGTAGTGACCACGAGAGAATGAAGCTACACATGAGTAAATGATTGTTCTGTAACTGTTCCCACCTTGCCAATGTACTGTACGTACTTGTACTTTTACTGCTGAAGACTGCAGCTTGCCTTACATTCACTTGTCTCATTATTTTTTCAGGTTCTGGAGTTGAAAACTGAGAAGTCCAAGCCATCTTCAGCGGTCTGTATTGCTTCAACTTCTCTTTAATATACAGTGTATGACATGTCTAAAAACAGACTTTTGCAGTATTCTTGCAAGATATTATGCTATGTTACAATCTGTAGAAGTTATTAATGTGAGAAGACCAAGCCAACTTCAGCCCTCAGTATTGCTTCAACTTTTCTTTAACCCGTTGAGGACAAGTCCCGAGTATACTCGGGCAAGGGTCTGTGGGAAAAACTGTGTTGTAGCAAAATCGACCCATCCTCAATGAGTTTATACCAAAGATGTAAACAGATTATACAATACTATTGCAAGATATTATGTTATGTTGCAATCTATAGTAGATAGTAATGTGTGAAGACCAAGCGAACCTTAGCAGTCAGTAATGCTTCAACTTCTCTGTTATACCCAACATGCAACTTTTTGAGTTCCTCAATTTTGACTGAGCCCTTAAATCACTTTCGTGCAAATTAGGGCCTTTTTGTTTCTTTGATTCAAATAGAAATTCATCTCCTTCTCTTGAGAGATTGAACCCTAGTAGGTAGACAGAGGCTGAAAAGAAAGAGAAGCATATGAATTTAGATAGGGGCAGTCACAGTTGCACACACATTACATATCTATGTACAAGTACCTTTTAATATGTCATACAGAGAGGGGAGGGTAACTTGTGCATGCCATGTCGGTCATTATTTCAATTATTGTCTGACATATCCCAAGCAGAGAGCGCCATTGAAGAAGAAAGAGAAGAAGGCCAACAGACTTCGTGTCGGGCAGAGATCGGGACAGGAGGAACTAGGAAGCGGTCAGCCAATAGAAGGTGGAGAGAATGTGTCCATAACCACTGCTTCGGTACGTTCCCAGTCATAATGGCGAATTGCTTTCAAAGTTCACATCTACTGTATAAAGCAGAGACATTCACAGCATGAAACTTGCAAGATGGAGCTGACAATCATTTTTTGCGACGTGAGACTTTTTGCAAATTGCCACTGGCATTAGATACATTGTGTAGACGTAGACGCTGCGTTTTTACATTCCACAAACCTTGGCTCACAAATTTCACAAAAATGTCACGCACACGAAAAGTTCTCGACTGGTTGAATATCTAAACTGGGTGTCCAGTGTACCTGGTGTATGATGATTATTTCATAGGTTGTGTGTAGGAGAAGAATCCAACACCACCAAAGTCAGAAGTCATCCTAGATTGCCCAGCAAAGGGTTACTTACACAATTTGATTTTTGTGCCTGCAGAAGTCCAAGGCTGCGGACAGCACCAAGTCCAAGAGGATGGAGCCAAAGGATCTGGTGTCCAGCAGGGAGGGGAAGCCAGCCAAGGACAAAACGCAGCAGGGAGCTAAAGTGGGTGTGTCGACCGTCCAACTGGGGGTTCCTCCGCCCAAGCTGAGGGGTGCTTTCCAGGGCGGGGAGGAGCAGGCGGGAGGGAGGAAGCCCAACGGCAAGAGGGAGAAGAAGAAGAAGCAGCCCATCTTCTCGGGGGATCGGAAGGTGGCGAGTCAGAGGCGGGATGCCAAGGAGACGAGTGATGCAGGAGAAGGCAGTGGACAGGTTGGTATACATTGTATCTCCAACGTTTATAGCACTCTGTGCATGTCTGGGGACTGCTTTATTCACAGTAACTCCAATTCCTAGGAACAAGTGAGCCTTTATTGTAATTATCATTATCATCATCATTGTCATCGTCGTCATCATCATCGTCATCGTCATCATCGTCATCATCATTATCATTATTATCATTATTATTATTATTATTGCTATTATTATTTTATTTGACAGAAGGCATGCATTACAAAATCAATTACAAAACTGAAAATGATAAATCATTACAAGAACACAAAAATACTTTACATGGGATGCATCTGACAGGGCTGCCAGGCAACCATTCAAGTTCCTGATCACAGTACATTGTAATCAGGAACTTGAATGGTTGCTGAAGGTGGGGGCTTACATTTGTTTGCAATTAAGTTTTACCTTGAGTCAGACTAAAGTACAAATGTAGAAATAAGTCTACATATAGAGCCTTATCCTTCTTTCAGGTTGCTTTTACATAAATAACTTGTTTTCTATGATGCATTGCCGTACTATTAACCTGCTTGCTTACGAAATCACAAGCCTCTGGAAATCTGCTGTAATAGATTTCTTTTCTCTGTGAAAAGAAAGAGAATGTTAGAAAACACTATGCAATGAAAAAACAAATAGATATATTAATTATTAGAGTGAATTTAATACTAATCAGAAGTGTATAGTTTGATATGTCCTGGTGTGGTAAAGTTTTAAGTATGATGTGGGATTGAAATGATATTGTTACAGTGTCTGCTGTTTGTGAGTTTTGATTAGTTTTGTGTATAATTGGTTAGTGCAATTTGGTATCAATGGTACAGTTCTTTTTGGTATAGACTTGGTTTTATTTAGTAGAGTTTGCTGTAGCATGTTGTAATGGATGGAGTGGAAGGGTATGGTGTGCCCACGATTTGTGGTTCCTACCCCCTATCTGTAGCGCACTATGTAAAAGAATGATTAGTTCTTGCTGTTTTTTGGTGTGGCAAGATACTGAATTAATAAGATTAAGATATATTAACGTTTAGTGCAGTGTAGCATAACATGTTATGTATGGAATAGTGTGATGTAATATTGTGTTATCTTATAAAATCTTGCAAATGGCACTTAGAGCATCTTTTATAGCATGTTATATGATGTGTTTTATGATCCATTATAATTTGTTATAAAGCTGAATAGGAATCCTAGGATGTTTTGCAAGTATGTGGCTTTAAAAAGTACTTCATGGTATAATGAGGTATATTATAGTCCACAATGTTTTACATGATACATATTTGGACTGTAGTAGTGTTATTCTATTTATGTGGATATGATGTGTAATCCCCTTACTCTCATTATCATACTGCATACCATTACTGATTGAGAAATGCTTTTGAAAATTTGTTTCATCTTGACGTTTGTAACATACTTTGATGTGTGTTGTAGGTTAGCACTCATTCTCACGTTTTCTCATGTCTTTTTGTTTGTTGCTGGCTGTCTGATAGGTCAACGATACAAGCGATGACCCCCTCGCTGAGGCAGTCAGTGATGGGAATGACAAAGGGCTCGGTGAGTGTCTGGGAAGGAGTGAATGAGTATTATTTTATGCAGATCAGTAATGAGGGGATGGGCGAAGCTTTGCAACAGTACATATATCTACACTGAATTTAATTGTGCAAGTAAGAAAACAAAACAAAAAACAAATATCATAGATAAATTGGAATATATTACAATCATATGCACCATGGGCAGCTGCATCACTGTTATCATCATCATACCGCCCAGCTCGAAACCCACCAAAAGTAGACCAAAATGAATTTCCACCTTTCTACATAGGTGTAGTTTAAAAGAGTAAGCTGTAAGCCTTAAAAATTATATATAACTTGTTGAAATTGAAGCATCCAAACCTTTCCAAAAAGTGATCGAAATAAGAGAGTTACAAGGAACAGTTTCAGAGAAAAGGGAGAAAAGAGGATTTAAAGATTAGGGTCACTCATGCGTGCTGTGCAGAAGTACACAATATATCAATGAAAATATAATCTGTTTCTAAGTGAAGCAGCGTCTGTCCAAAAAATCTTTGTGGTCCACAAACACTGCTTATATCTCAATTTCAGTTTTGTTTTAAGCCACCAAATCTTGACAGTAGGGAGAGAAAAGGTTTACTCCTGAGTTAAGACATACTTACAAAATTTGAGTCAGTCAACCCAAATGGCATATGTGACTTTACGTGGGTTTTGAGCTGGGTAATCATATACTGTAAAATTGGATATTTTCGCACAACTAATTTTTTCGCGCTTTGCCAGGTAAGAACAGTTTCGTGTTTTTAATTACGCAGAATCAAGACATCAGCTACTGGAACATATGGCACGCAAAAATATTTGTGTGCTTTTATTTTCGCGCTAGCTCCTGGTTGCGCGAAAATTTCCACTTTTACAGCATACAGTCTGACAGTGACCCAAATTGGCCCCTCTTTGAAGCTGTAACACCAAGACATCTACTCTTGGTCCGACCTTTTCACATTAATTTATTTTACATCCATCCTCCTTTGTCCAATATTTTTTATCTATATTGGGAGTGATATGGAATAATAATGATAATAATAATAATACAATTTATTTATTAGGTGCTTTATACAGATGTTTCTAAGCACACAATTTACTGGAAAATTGATATTTACTCCAAAATAATACAAAAATGTGGAAGATGTGAATAGACAGGTGCTCTGAAGTATCTAGCACAAGAGTGAGTAAAGATCCATCAGTCATGTCTGTCTCTCGGTCAAAGGTCACATAAATGTGAGAACATACTAAGAATTATCAAGAATGGTAGTATCAAAACTTGCTTTGGATTAACCCTCTGTGTGCTTTTAGTGCAGATTGGGACAAAAAAAAAACCCCCATAGTGTTGTACACACTCTCTAAAGTCCTTGGTACAGAAAGGGTTGAAGAGTAATGACTAAAAGTTGCTATCTCACGTATTAAACCTCATTCATGTCTGCCTTGCAGGGGAGGGCGCTTTCCAGACGCAGCCAAACGTCTGCAAAAACGGCCATCAGTTCTATTCGCGAGTGTGCGATAAATGCGGTATACAATGGGAATGTTCTTTACATCCTTCTACAGGGCATCATTTCTAGTAACGAGCATGCTTTGTGCTGTGTTGACTCTTTCTCAATTGCAGTCCATGTTGAAGACGCACTTCTTGCTGTCTCAAGTTGTCTTCCAAAACTTTTCTGTCATTCTTTTATTTCTGTTTCCCAAATGGGTAAAGACAAACCAATTTCCACTTGCATGTGATCTTTTCAAAAGTTGGAAAGAATGGTATGCATGTTCTATTATATTTCTCATACTCTCCCCCCCTTTTTTTTTCTGTCATATAAAGCTCTTTGTAGATTGCATGAATCGTAAATCTTTTGTGTCAAAGTGGGTGGAGGAAGTCTGATGACACCTTGGAGTGAAAGAATTCCACACTGTCAGAGCATTTCATTTACTTGTTATACCTCAGATTCTGGAAATAGTTTGAAAGAAAAAGAAAGAGAAATGAAACAAATCAATTGAAGTCATGCTGTAAAAGTGAAATCTCACATAACAAAGTCAAGACACTGCCATTTGTGTGTCATTAATGTGGCATTCAGGAGACATTGTGAAACAGCCATTTTCCTGTCACAATGGTGATACTGCATGTCTGTGATATTAGATTTGGGTTTCTGCTTAAAATGACCCAGATTTCCTCATTATTGCCCTAGACATTGTTTTTCCATAATCTTATCGAAATTTCTTCACAACTGCAATGTTGCTCAACATCGTACAGACAAAAAAAGCTTTATTACTTCATACAAATTCATGGGAATTACCTGTTGTTCATGTTTTTTTTTTCCTGTGAATGCAGCATATATGAGAAACATTGAAAGCGACATTTAATAAGATTTTGTGTGCTATGTGTCTGTCACAAGGTCTTTGATAGAAATGCATATTCCTGGAAAGGCATTCTGAAGTGTCTACGTTAGGAATCCTTGCTAATGAACCATTTCTATGCAAAGGATAAAAAGTGCAGTGTTGTAATTACAGAAATTCCCTCATCCTAGCCTTGGCGCCTTCCAGTGTAGTGTATTCTTTTTCCCATACTCCATGGTATTCCCATTACAAAGTAATCAAAGATTATCACGACAGATGAGACAAAATATTGTGTGTATCTACAGCCAATTTATAACAGTAGACTATTGAGATCTAGTACATTGATGTCACATGTGTAGAATGATATTAAAAAAATAAAAAGAAAATTTCACCAAATTTTACTTTTTGAAAAAAGTGCACATTTCCTCGGCTTGTCACTAATGCATGTAAAGGGTAATATCATTCCCCCTGCCTTCTGAAAGAGGGAAGTTAAGTGTTTTTTATCATGTGAGAAAAGTGAAAATATATTGAATTTTCTTTATATTTTCTTTATATCGTTGTACTCATGTGACATCAAAAGCTGTAGTAGTCTTCTCATCCAGCAGTTACTTAGCAGAAACTTTAAAAATTCATAACTTTTGAACGGATTGTCCAATTTTCCTCCAACTCTCATTGATGTGTTCTACTAATATTGCTGCAGTCACTCAATCTACATGTCTATAAAGGTGAACTTGTCCTCTAAAGAGATGGTAATGTGCATTGTGGTGCATGTTAGGCATCCCAATATCTCATCCTCAAAGACAAGTGAATATCCATGAACTGTCACATCTTGCATGTGCACATCACGTACCAAACCAGACTTTTGTCAATGACAGCCCTTGGAAAAGTTTGAACAAATCAAGGTTTCTTGAGCTTCCACTGAATCCTTACTATCCACTTCAGAGGCTAGTTCCTAGGGATGCCTGCAGCATGGGTCTTCTAAAGGAGGGTCACTGAAACCTTCACATATGCACAGCAACCAACTATCAAAAGCCAATGTATTTTTTGGAAACGGCTTATCCGGTATTTTTGGCATGGACTGGAAAACAGATTGAACTGTTGAATAACTGTTCTCAGTATCACAGTGATGCAGATGTGGCAATAAGGCCAGGGGCACCGTCCTTAACCCAATTCCCACTGGGGGGGGGGGGGGGGGGGGGGGGGGGGGAGGGGGGGCATTTTGGCTCTCCCTAAACGTTTCGCATGATTATTCCGCAACGCGTGATGCTTTTGCTGCGGCATTTTTTTACTTTTAAGTATCTTTTAAGTATCGCGCAACTTTTGAGACCAAATTTGTTGCTCCCAGGCATACTGTTTTGAAGCCACGCCCCTTTGAAAAAAATTTGTCGACCCAAAAATTGCCAAAAAACATTATTTTGTATACAAATCCAATGTAAATTGTGTTTTTGCAATTAATTCATATAAAAATAAATATTTTTTCTTTCAATGGCTGATAATGATTTATTTTAGCCTGATTATGCTTTAAAGAGTTTCTGCGACAAATTTTGACAAAAAACAAACAAACAGAAAGTGAAAAACAAAGAAATACATAAGAAATTAAATAAACAATATAATACATAAGGATTAATTATGAAGCTGAATTTCTGCTTCAATATTATTGTTGAGGATATTGAAAAGAATATGTTCACCAAAAGATTAGAAGTCTTGGAGCTTTATTTTTTTATTTATATGCAAAAAGAATATTTTTGCATAAATTAGCATAAATTAATTAATATAAAAATACATAAATTACAATTTTAAAAATCTAAGTATACAGTCTTGTAGATTACATTGGCCTCTACCTTAACCTGTTGGGATTAGGGTTAATAGGAAATTACAGCATCTCAAAGTCAAGAGATAGAACAATTGGTATTTCTGTCAATGTTTGAATCTTTATGTGCCACAGTGTAAATCCCTTGTGTGCCACTGTATTCTTAGACCACAGTGCATAAGCGCTGTTGAAAAACATTCTGTTTTTCAGCGCCATTGAACTTTTTATAGTTTTAAGCATTTGTGCCAGGCCATCAAAGTTGTAGAGAAATTTGCAAGCTTGCAGTGATGTGAATTTACTCTATGTCTATTTTTCTTGCAAATAGCCAGTTTTCAAAACATAGTCCCAAAACAGACGTCTAAATTATATTCTTGGTCATGATTACACATACTTTCGTGAAATGGTCAGGGAGGCGTGAATTTTTGAAGGCACGATTAACCTCAGAAAAATCAGTGTTTACTTTTAAAATGGTTCCCTTTGGAACACAGCTATTCTGCCACCAGGCAAGCTATATGTGTAAGGTAAGGAATTGCACTTGACATTCTTAATTGACAGTGGAATATCACAATATATATAGATCCTTTTCTGCACAGTTTTACAAACTGTACATTTGGGCAAAATATGTGAAGCTGGCAAACTTTCAACTGAGTCGGGCATGTGAACATTGTACACAAAGAGTCCAAAGCATTACATGGCTCCCATCAGACATGCTACTACCACTATTACTTTTGCTTTTGCAAAATTACTGCTATTATCACCATTATTACTACTACTACTTGTACACCTACTTCAAACTGCTACTCCTACTGTAAAAACAGAAACATTATTGAATTGCTGCCAAGGGTTTTTTTTTTTTCAAAACATGAAACTCCAGCCATGTATAAGTTAGGAGTATACTACATGTACACCTGTAGTATTAATATACAGGGAATCGTACAATTTTTGTATGCATTTTACTTTTGCTAATTATCATCCCTTGAAAAATTCACAAAAGATTCATGCACTTTCATGATATTCCTTGGCCCTCCCTACAAGTTGTATCTTCATAGCTTCATAGCTCCCACCTCAGTATTGTCATTTTCATTTTTAATTTTCAGATTCAGATTCATTTCATTTATGTGGCAAAATATAAAGCAATATACAAATCATTACAAAGAAACAAATACATCCCAGAAGGACTCCTATACATTTAAAGAAGCAATTATGTGCTTGTAGCTGGAGCCCGTCAAACAAACAAAAAGGTAAAATACATTCAGCCAACACTTGTTGTGACATGGACCAATGCATACACAAGATCAGTCAAAATTGAAATAACATATACATAAATATATACATAATTCATCCGTTAACATAAAAAACCCCCTCTGCTTCAGATGAGCCCACCACCATATCTCTTTCTCTCCCTCATCTTTCCACTCCCACTTATCCCCCCCCCCCCAAAAAAAAAAATAATAGTAGTAATAAAATAAAAATCTTTCGACCTTTACTTTCACATTCACTTATCAAGAGATGATCCAGTTTATTCTATGAGCTTAAAGGACAATATTTTCTTATTTCTGTAGGTAGACTTTTCAGAAAAGCAAAAACTGTGCATTTTTTTTTTAATCAATCTGTGCTGTGTTCATCAAGTTTCATTTCATTTCTCTATTACATTGCATCAGCTCCTTTAAAGAAAATGCATGATCCCCTTTGAGCCCCCTGATTGTGTGTTTTATTCACCAAGGAAATGACCTGTATTCTGATGGTTACGCTGGAAGTGATTGCTTTTTCTTTGTCTTTTGTTGCATGGATTGATGTAAAGTGATAAGCACCTTTTGTTTGCATGTTTTGCTCTTGCATGATAAATGTCTAGTGAGTTTAAATTTGTACTGTTTTGCACTGCAAATCTGTACCATTGTCCTTATCAGTTGATCATGAAGTGAAAGGGTCACATGAATACTCTGAGTCATTATAATTCGAAAATGGCAAATTCTCTTACAGCAAAAATTACATTGGAACACAAAATCCCACTGCTGATTACCATGTTTCTCCCTTCCACTGCCTCACTTACCCCCCCCCCCCCCTGATAATTTGAGATGACACTTGAATGGATGGTATAATTTTGGTTGAGATTGGGGATTCAGATTTCAACTTCTTGCGAGATGATTAGAAAAAGACTTTAATGAAATATTAGAGAGCATACAATTCTGAGAGAATTCAAAATTTATTTTAATGAAAATTGGTTTTTAAATGGGTGAAATTTCCCAAAAACAAAGAAAAACAAAGTGGCCTTGATAAAATATGGGTCCCATCTCTTATTAGGACCTCTTTGCTTTTGGATATCTCAGCCATTTCGGAACCAATTTTCATCAAATACACTTTACATTTCTCTTAGAATTGTATGCTTTTTCATATTCGTAAGAGGTTTCTCATTATCTCGCAAAAAAAACATTGGATACCTGAAGCCCCATCTCAGCCAAAACTATATCATCTCTTAAACTCTTTGATATGATGTCATCTTCAGGAGGGATTTGGTGCATGGCAAACAAATCTGCCATAGAGATTGACTTCTCAGTGAGGCTGTCGATTGAAAACAACAAGTACATGTGGTCACTGTACACACTCACGAACAGTGCCACTATGAGCATTGCATTCCTGTGCATTTGACCAGAGTGATGTGGTTATGAAATTTGAATTTATTTATTAACTCATCAATTCCCAAAAATTACAAATTTGTCATTTGATGCTGAGAGGTATCTGCTTATTTACAATACATCATTTGTCATGCGTTTCTCATAAGGTAGAGTGGAGTGAATCTCTCTCATTTCAACCATTCCTTGTTTGTTTAGTCATTGTTTCTTTCTGTTGCAGAATTGTGAAAGCCTCTTTATCTCTAAATCCATGGCTTATGTGTATATTGGGCAACTCATTGTAGAAGATGAAGAAGGTCCTGTTTGTTTCTTAAAATTAGCAAAATATTTGTATAGTTCTGATTATGTGCAGGAGTGATAATGTATGAAGAGTCCCACCAGATTTTCTCCAGCACAGGACATGAAGTAAACTTCTTCAATCTGTGGCAAAATTTCTCCATGACTCAGTGATTTCAAATGCAAACAAAACTGTTCCCCCTCATCAAAGCTTAATAGTTGAGAGTAGGGTGTAAGTTTGCTGCATGTACATTCACAAATTCACACTGTATCTGCATTGATACATGTGTCTTTTGTCATAGTTAGATAATTGTATGATTGAAAATCATTGTTTGGGTTGTGATTTATATTTGTTTATTATCATTGTATGGCCTCTCTAGGAGCAATGGCCATGTTCAAGGCAGCAAGCAAACTGCAAATTACCCAAAAGTACGGACCCCAGCAGGTACGGATTGCTGTTGCACCTTCAGCCGAACTGTCCACAGACCAAGCAGTCGCAGAGGGTACCCCAGCCGAGGAGGACAACCTGTCAACAAAGGCAGAAGTGCCTGGAGCAGGTGATGACGGAAACAGGACGATTTCTGTCGAAGGAGAAGGTGAAGATATAGGGGAAGTAGCAGATTCAGAGATGACCCGACCTGATAGTGGAGAGGAGGACATCTTCAATGATGATGGGAATGAAAGTGGGCAGGAGGAAGAGGATACGTTGAGTAAAAGAAGGATCAAGAGCGCTAAGGAGAATCGTGTCAGGTTCGCCATCCCTGAGAAGCGTGTTAAGTCTGCCACGCCCCGTCTCGCAGTGCAGAGCCTCCCCGGGGTCGCCATCGACCCGGACGTTAACGACGACATCGCGTCGATGCACTCTTTGCCACGGACGGAGACCGAAGCCGAGCTGGTCAGCATCCCGGGATCCGGGCAGAGCATCTTTGACGAGATGGACTTTGAGAGAAGCCCCACCCCGCCGAACATCTCCGTCTCCGTGATGTCGCGGACGAGCACAAGAGTGACCAGCCTGCGGGAGGAGAACAGGGTGGGGTCCGGCCTCTCCCAGTTTGAGACCGACTCCCCTTTCTTCCACATCCCCTCCCTGAGGTCTGCCTACTCCCCCATGCCCACCCCCTCCCCCCTCGGCATGAAGATGCTGGACTTGGGAGGGCGGGCTTCGGTTGTCACTGACATCGCCAGCAATCTCCTGGATGCAGATGCTGTGAGTGAGGTCGCAACAGTCAACATCAACAGGGCGATTCCATTCAGTGCCCCTCCGGAAGGGCGGAGGGCAAGACCAAACACTGCCGAACGTAAGTACAGTTCAATTGGCTTTAGTACAGTTTTGATTGGCAGCTGTGTATGTGAAAGTACACTGTGTGAAATATGAAGCAGACATTTTATGCTTAGACGAAGATTCATTAATACAATGGGCTGCACATTGGCCGTAATGCTGCCGCTCTAGTAGAACAAAACTGAATAGAATTGGAAAAGGAGTAAAAAAAAAATGCTCCTTGCATCATACCATTCAAGGTTTCATCTTGCTGTACAGTATGTCCCCCAAAAAATTACAAATGGATTTTCGCATTGATAACACCCAATATGATTAAACCGTCTAAATGCCACTTCAGGGTCTCAAAATATAACATCTTAACTCTATTTTGCAGAAAACCCAATTCAATTTGGTTAAGTGGTCACAGAGAAATGTGAATTATTGTAAAGCATGTCATGAATCTGATTCTTCCAAGTTAAGCACTTGGATGCTCTTGGAACTGCATATTAATGTGTAAACACAATAGACAGAACTTGGAGGGAAGGGATTCCTGACATGCTCTACAAAAATCCTCATTTCTCTTTGACCACTGAAGCAAATTAAATGAGGTTTTCTGTAAGATGTGGGCAATGAGTTACAGTTTCATACCCTGAAATTGTGTTTGGATTGACTCACTATTTTTAAAGTTATTGTTGCAGAGGGTACCGTTGTAATTTTTTGGGGGACATACAGTATTGCAGTATTATATGGAATATCTCTATTTCAGGGGTTAGATGAGTAAATATGATCATTTCTCCCCCCCCCCCCAAAAAAAAAGAAAAAGAAAAGAAAACGAAACAAAACAAGAGGGTGGTAATGTAATATCACAGGGGCATACATGAAGGCACCTTATATGATGTATAGGAAGACAAAAGAAGTATGCACTATGATTACAGTCTCCATGCTCTGATCACAAAGAATGCCCCATTGCCCACCTCAATTTCACTCCATGCATATTGAAAAGAAATATTATTTTGTATCTGATGACCTTGTACCCAAATGTCAAAATACCAAAAACAAATGGAAGCACAGCTTTGTGGTCTAACAGCTCGAAAGTAAACCAAATAGTATTTCGTTTCAAGGTCAAAATGGCACTAATTTTTATTTTATGTAACTGATTGATAAGAGTTTGGTAGTCTGCGTTCCAGTTGGAATGCAACCGTTTTCAATTCTGTGATTGAACTCAATGGCACTCTTATGTAAGACCTCGTATATTCTCACTAGCATCACCAACTGAACAGAATGAGCAAATCTTGTAGATCTCTGAAACACAGCGTTAACCTCAAGTGGCTACAGGCTTCTTTGTTGCATTCATCACCGTTCACCCTGAAATTCTGCCACATTTCAGGTGCAAGAGAGGAGCAGATGAGACCACTCACAGCGGGGGACCCTCGTGTGACCTTCCCCGACGACTTACCAGTTGTAAGACAATGTGCA
The DNA here is from genome assembly GCF_040938485.1 of Diadema antillarum. Lineage (NCBI taxonomy): Eukaryota > Metazoa > Echinodermata > Echinoidea > Diadematoida > Diadematidae > Diadema > Diadema antillarum. The sequence continues at coordinate 497,517 of NW_027271391.1, read as the reverse complement.
GTAGACTTCACACACAGAATATTTGACAAAATATTTGCTGCTGTCTCAACACGGCTCATAATCTCGCAATAAAACAAAACCATAAAGAAGAATGTCAGATTTGAATTTAGCCTGTCACATGCTATGTGATGAACCATGTTTTGTTGTGATATAATTAATTATAAAGTACATTTATAATGCGCCGTATCTATCATTACTGATACCGGTACTCTCGGCCCATGAGAGCCTGTAAGATTCAATACATGCTGTGTGCATATGAACAGCTAATAGCACAACCCCAATCCATAGCCAGTAATTATTACATAAAGATTAACCAAAACTACAATTGAACAAATGCGATTTGAGGAGAGTCTTATAATTAGAGTATGAAGTTTCCTGATGGATGTCGAGTGTTCAATAGTTGAGGTCCAATGTATGAGAAAGATCGTGACCTGCTAACTGTGATGTACACGTGGAATATGAAGCAGACTAGAGGTTGAGGAGCATAGTATGTTGAGATTCAAAGTTAAGCTGATCTGAGGATGTTTTTATTATTTTGATTCACAATATTTTGCACATGGTACAGGTACTTTAAAACAATAACCCTTTGCCAAGCTACTTTGTGCCCATTACATCCCAAGACAGAACGAGGTGATAATCACAATCACTGTCATTGGGCATACAATTAATCCATTGTAGACTAGGCCCGGGTATACTCAAACAGGTGTCTATGGGAAATGCATATTAATAACAAATTCAGCCTGTCCTGAATGGGTTAAGGACTGCAGATGTATTTTTTTGTAATGATCTCTTTGTTATCATTAAAGTATTTTGTTTCTCATTTGTGTAAAATTCTTCACCCATTTGCCCAGTATATCACAGGCATAGCTAACTTAATTGTGAAATACACCTATCAAAGTTTTATAGTAAAATCACATTTTGTATTTGTATGTATATGAGATGTGTCACCTAAGCGTAGAGGGAGTCCTATCTTTTCTCTCTTTTTTTTCTCTTTCTTTCTCTTATATAGGAAGACTACGGGAGTATGACTGAGGAAGAATTTCAGAAGCATTTAAATCGTGTCAGGTACTTATGAACACCAAGGGGTGCTGATTAATTGCGTACTCATTTTTATTTATGTGGTGGAAACTGCTTTCAAGGAGGCATGAGTCCTCCAGTACAAAGGCTGTGATTAAGTTTCAGTTTCTCCTGTTAGACTTAAGATTGTAATCATTAATCTTTACAGTATGTGTCAACTGTGAGTGTATCATTTTACTGATCACTCTATTTATGTATATCTGTCTGTCAATCTGTCTGTTACATGTAGTTGCCATATTCCTTCATATCTTATTTCAATGAATGATTTAAAGAGATTAATTGTTTTTGCATGTATATTGCCAGTCAAAACCAAACTTGTTAATTGTACTATTACTCTTTTATTTTGGAAAATGACTGTCTGATTTTGAGCTTGTCCAATATTGATAGACAAAGGGATAAAGCACTTTGCATTATTTTTAATTGACTAGCCTTACAACCCTCAGGAGAAAAGTAGTATTCAGGATTTGTCTCTTAAAATTTCTGAAGAAGACTTTAAAAGTATTTTGGTCACCATGTATTCAGAATTCATGTACTCAGTACCAAACTGTTATGATAGTGCCTGACTCTCTTTTGTGTATGTTTTTTTGATGATGTGACTTACAGCACACCCGCTGATCTGAGTGGTTACATGAAGAATGACGGGCTGAAGTTTGATGGAAATTGGCAGGATAGAATGATTCTAAGGTAAGAAAAATCTTCATTTTGTTTGTCTGAAATGCATTGAAAAGCTTCCATGGTAATGATTATGATGCTGCACTCATTCTACGAGCAGTTTCGTGATCTCACCTTGGTGGCTTTTACCACCGATACCCTTCCAGAGTGACAAAATTCTAACTTGTACTGCCTTGTATTTTATGCATAGTAGGCTGCAAACTTTTGTCTAACTGACACACCTAGTTGAGCTCTTTGTTCAGTTCTGTGCGCACATTTCAGAACAAGACATCTCTCCTTGTTTTTGTACAGTATTTTGTCATTTATGTAATGTACAAACTTAATATACTAAAAGCCACATCTGTTTATTTCCTTTGCTATAGATCTGAAGTTACTTGGAATGTGTGTAAGTGTGCTTATACCATTAGTTGAGAACAGTTGAAGATTATTTGCATGCTACAAGTCATTGCATTAACTTACTTTTGCTTCTAAATTGGCAGTGTAAAGCACGTAGATGCTGTACAACTTTTTCTGGATTAGAAACTGACCTTGTGTGTATCTTCCTTCATCCCAATGCTCCCCTGATTTCCCAGGCACAAGTTTCTGAAGCTTCAGAAAGAGCAGAGAGCGAGGAGCGCGGCCGACCGCCGCCAGCTCCTAGAGCTGAGGCAGAGGCAGCGGAGGAAGGCCCTCCTGGGCCACCACTTCTGTTCGTCTGAGGGGCCCGATGGCCACCAGGCACAACGTAAGTGTCGTCACCCGTTGGTGTGCTGATCATCATCTTCTTCTTGTTTATCTTATATATTCTGTTTTTGTTTTTGTTTTGGAGTAGAATGTCTGGTTCTGCATAATTTTTCTTTTTGTATTTCCTTTTCTTTTCTTTTTGCCAGTCGGTTCTTTCTCTTGTTGTGAAAGTTATTTTCTGTGTTTGTGCTGTATCATATTGTGTTCTTTTATTCTGTAAACTGATATACAGACTAACTGCAAAACATCCCTTAGGCTGATAATGTTATTTTTTTTTTTACCGTATTGAAATAAAACAAGCAAACAAACTTGCAGTACCTTCGAGTTGCACAGCTTTACCAAAAAAGCTGTTGTGGATCAGTAGATAACATGCAGGATGCCCAATGGTTTTTTCTGTAGTTTGAGTCTGCTGGCTACAGTTGTGGTTCCCATAGGTATTCTAATTTATCCTCATTGTCTGGGCAATATCAGGAATATATGTCCCTTGGTTGTATGCAACCATGTGATTGTATCCTCAGACCACAAAAAATCAACCAAATGTAAATTCAAATAGCTGGGACTGGATTTTTGTTCATTTTCTGTAAAGAGAAAGTGAAAATACTACCCGCTATCTATTTTAGGTGATTTATGTGAAATATTCTTTTAATTTCATGTTTACGGTATTTTTGTTGTTGTTGCATGCATGTACTTTGGTGTGGACAGCAATTAAAAGATCAGGTTGGCTTGCTTGAAGATCTTTACAAAGTTTAAATTGCTCAAGACTTAAACGTAAAGCAATGGAGAAGTTAACAAATAAGATGCCGAAATACAAAATAGCAGTTCAGGATGCTGTTTTTTGAGAGCTCTTTGACTTGATTTTGATCCATTTCTTCTCCTACTTTTAATTCTGCCTTCCAGACTATGTGACCAGGTCCGACCCATCGCTCAATTCCGGCCAGCGCCTGCGGGCCAAGAGCGCCCCCGTGAGGCAGACCGCTGCGCGCTCTCAGTTGAAGCAGGAGACATACTCCCCGCCCATTCAGAGGAAGCAGGCATTCGTCGGCTCCCCGGATCGATGGCCGACCGATCAGCGGCAAGAGAGCCGGTCAAGTCACAGACAGGAAAGTCGGCTTGGTCAGCGGCCGAGCAGCCAGGCCAATTCCAGGCTAGGGTCAAGGTCCGGTCACCGCTCCAGTGAGACACCGGCCAGTCAGCACATGTCCAGTCACCATCAGTCCAGCCATCAGGGCAGTGGCCAGAAGGACCAGCAGAGGCCACACCAGGACCTGTCAGTGGACAGGCCTTATAGGTACTGGTCAGAATTTATTCCTCCCCCCCCCCCCCCCCCCTTTTGAGCTTTACTCCTGGCTTGTCCTGTATAAAACTGTTATTCACTTTGCTGTCAAAAATATTGAACGATTAAGGAAGCATTTGCAGTATAGAAGGCCAAGGAATGTGTACTTTGCCTGACTGGATTGTTACTGTTAGTTTGGTACTGGTAAAGATGATGAACATCATAGTCCTTTAGGTCTGTGTATCCATGTAGTTTCCAGACTTTCAGCTTTCAGCTTTCCGTGCAAGAACAAGCAACTTATCACACTCCAGAAGTATTTCCAAATACCTACCACGTAATGGCAGTTAAAAGCTGGCATTTAGGTGAGCCTCTGTGGTTTTTGTATTCTTGATTATTTTCTAGGTATAATTGCAGATTATTTGGCACTAAAACACCTTCATTCCATGTTTCTAGACAACTGAAACTTTTGAAAGTCAGGACATTCTTAGACTTGAAACAGGAATGGAATTATTTATAAAGTGACGTTGAGACAGTGTGCATGTCTGAAAACCCCTCTTTCTCTTTATCAATATCTCCCACTCTCTAATTATCTATCTTTATATTCCACATACTAAGAATCTTGCTATAGGATTGGTCAAGAGCTGATCACATGATAAAGCGTAGTTTTGCCCATCACATCACCTGAGAAGAACTAGGTCACTTGATAGTACACAGTGCAACGCACTTTCCCTTCAGTGTCGCGCGATGCGCGCAGCAAATTCATTGTTTTGTCATCTATAAAGACAGCTGTTTGTTTTGCTGATCTCTGGCAGTCCATACAGTCTTAACGCGAGATGAGTACACGCGAAATAAAAGTGCGTTGCACTGTGGACTATCATTTAACTAGGTCACTTGATAGTACACAGTGCAACGCACTTTCACTTCAGTGCGGAGCGGTGCGCGTAGCAAATTCATTGTTTTGTCATCTACGCGCACACGTAGCCTAAGCCCTAAGGATACCTAAAGACAGCTAAAACTGTTTCAGATGTGGAATTAATGGGAATTTCTAGGACCCTTGATGTGGAATATAAAGCAATTAATCAACTTTTAGTTTCAGGCAATGAGACAAACTATCACTTCCTCGGCGATCTGAATGTGTACGCTATCTTTCCTCAGCTTCGCTTCGGAAAGATAGCTACATCCAGATTGCCTCGAAAGTGATAGTTTGTCCCATCACCTTCACCAACGTTGATTATTTGCTTACTATCTATATATTGATCTATCAATCTATTTTTCTGTCTATTTGTCTTTCTGTCTATCTATCTATCTATCTATCTACCTATCTGTCTATCTATCTATATATCTATCTCTCTATCTATCTATCTATCTACACCTGTCTGACTCTCTATCTATCTATATATCTATCTATCTATCTCTCTATCTAACTGCCTCTCTATCTATCTGTCTATATATCTATCTATCTGTCTGTCTATCTATCTCTCTCTCTATCTATCTGTCTATCCATCTATGTATGTATGTATGTATGTATGTATGTATGTATGTATCTATCTATCTATCTATCTATCTTTCTCTCTCTATTTGCCTTTCTCTAATATTCATGAGTCAGATTCCGGTTAAATGAGTCTCCAGGGAGACAGACCCAGCTTCAGCAGGAAGTGTCAGCTGAAGATGTGATGAGCAGGGATGCCTCCTCAGGTCATCTCTTGGTCAAGAAGAAACAGTCGGCACGGTCCATACCAAGCAGACCAAGGTACATATGTATGGCTATTCAGTTATTATTCTATTTTAGAGACTGCCTATAATGATTGACAAGATGTGTCACTTTTTGGCTCACCTGAACCAAAAGCTTAATTAATCTATTGTGTTTGTGTGTTTGTTCATAGTCTGGTGTCTGTTGTGTATTGTCCTTGTTACATATTCATGTTCTTTTTCAAAACTCAATTTTCACCAAGCTTGGCCAGAAAAAATAAAAAAAAAATAAAAAGGTACTGGTTGTTGACAGGATCGTAGCCTGTTCAAAGGGCTAGTGGTGGGTATTGACAAAGCTCCGAAATTAAGTAATCTTCACCAATTTTCTTCTCCAGAACCAAAAGTAAAGTGAAGTTAATGCCAAAGTTCAATACATTACAACATGTAGTTTCAAGTTTTTTCATGGCAGATCTGGGGGCTGCCCCTTGTGGGGTTTAGCCATATTATAGACTTACGTATCAGGCTGGTAACTGCAAATGGGATAACTGAAACTCTTCAAGAGTGTTCAGGTGTCTGTTTAAGTGGTCAGTGACTTTTCCTCATCCATTTTTCTGGCCAAGTCTCTCCTACACATGTTTGAATTGCCTGTTCATGGTGGCCTATTTTCATCTTGTCGTTCTACAGACGATACGTCCTCATCACGCAGCCAGGCTCAGAGCCCCCCGTCATGACTCCGTCCTGCCTGGAGGAGCAGCTGCTGGCCAAGCGATTCCCAAAGATGTACAGGCGGTGGCAGCAGGTGGCGCCGCCCACTGTCAGTGAGCCGCAGGCGGATGGAGGACCGCAGCCTCCGCCCCAGCGCAAGAACTCCCTAAACTCTGCCTTCATCAATCGACTGCCAGGCAATGTCGATGCTGGTGGTACCCTCTTTTGAAGCTCACGGGAACATGTTTGTTCGTTTTAAGATCGTCCGACTTGTGTGTGCCTCGTAATCATTCCGTCCAAAGTTTCTCCAGCAGTGTCTTAATGACTGACAGCAGGCAGTGAATTTGTAATCCATATTTATCGTAATGTGTAGACACTTTTGGATCATCTTCACCGTTCTCGCTGTAAATGAAAGGTGTGTGTGTGAAATTCTTGATTATTTCAGAATCCGTTTCTCCCATTATAAGACAAGTGCTACTCAAAATGCAAACACAGTCAGTTTCTGCTCTGAAGGATCGTTTTGTGTCTATGGGGGACTCTTGTAGCACCAGTATTGTGAGCAGGCATTAAACTTTGTATGTAGACCACTAGATCTAAAAAATATCCTCTAAACTTTACGATTTAGAGATGATGATCAGTGCTTAAAGGCACTCAATCGTGGCGAGTGGTTTGTGCGGCATGGAGAGGAACGCAACACGCTGCCTCCCCCATTCTGTATCAAATGTAGTGACCCCGAATGAGAATAGCGCTGGCTCAATGGGTCAGCGAACAAAACGCTAGGCTACAAGAGAGCTCTCTGTGCTAATCTCCAACCCAAAATGGCTGTCCGAGCGAGCTTCCGAATGGACGCACACTCTCAGTGCGCATGCGCATGAAGAGAGGCCAAAAGAGCCACATGTCTTCTGGCCTCTCTCCTCCAATCACCGCAGCTCGCGGTGACAATATTTGTGTATGATGCGTACACACACACGCACACTCACGTCTTCTGGCCTCTCTCCTCCAATCACCGCAGCTCGCGGTGACAATGTTTGTGTATGATGCGTACACACACACGCACACACACACACGTGTCTCAGTGGCAGCATTGTCCCACACGTTTATGGATATAGCACCGAGTCTGGCATTGCGCAATTGCATGCACAAACTTCGGTCTTGCGGAGTTTACGTACCATTAGGGATGACGATCGGCTGCCTTTAAGTGTAAAGCTATCCAGTGAGATGCAAAGATTTGTGGTTGATAGACAGTTACAGAGCACATTATGTTTCTGCAGCTTTTCCTTGTTTTGTGTGTGTTTTTCATCTGTTGATTTGTAAGTGCTTTCCACTTGCACATGGAAATCTAATGTCTGTGTGTATCTTTTGGAATGAGCCCAATAGATGTGGAAAAGTTAACCTTTTGGTACCCAACGGAATAACATACACCTAGCAGAGATACTAGGTGTTTCAAAAAACATTTCCCACTTTTGATTCTTAATAATTCAAAAAATATATATCAAATAACACTGTCATTGATATGAGTGATACCTGAATAGTGTACAATTTGGTTGAAGGTGGTTTAAATATGGAAGCATAAATCAATTTCATGAAATTCATGATTAATTTCACAGTTAGGTTCCAGACTTTGCTCTATTTTTAACCCTCTGTACAAAATTTCACTTTGCACAGGGGTCAATGGGTGTGTATGGGAGTGTATGGTTAACACCCTGACAATAGTCCTGAACAATGGCCAGGGTTTGAATGCTTCATTATTTATTCATGGGAAATTCCACTATCACAACTAGTCTTTATTCAGCCTCTGGCAGTATCTGTGTAAAGTCAAACGCCTGTCGATACTGTCGTTGAGTCGCGAAATTACAATGAATACCTTCTGTTCTATCATAAACGTGGTGACAGGAAGCAAAGAAAATCAATTAGAGTATCCACACTTGTGTATATGGAGCCTTAAATAAATCTACTGTGAAACAAATCGCCCCAATGATAAATGCTGCTGAACTCTTTACCAAAAATGATCTCTTTTTATTGAAAAGGCAAAAATTTTGTCAGACTATTTAATTAGTAGACAGTTGTATTGAAATGAGGAACTGAAGATCATTTATTCTTATTTATATCCCAAATTTAGTGATATGTGAAGCAAAATTTGAAAATGAGTGCCAGCTGGAATGAAATGTGGTGTTTGCAAGCACTTTACCGTCCATGAATTCAGACTAGCAGTGCCCAGGGCAATCCACATGAATTATTGATTAAGCATTCATGTGCCAGGGAGCGCGAGACTGACGCCTAGTCAACAGGTGGTTCAGGCATGTCCATTGTTCAGGGCCATTGTCAGCACACACTCACATACACATCATTGGTTCCTGTGCGAAGTTCAATTTTTGTACAGAGGGTTAAAATTTGGCCAAAATCTGAAACCTTACTTCAAAATCAATCTTATATTTAATGAAACTGATTTATGCTTTCACGTCCAAATAATACCTCCAACCAAATTGTACACTATCCAGCTATTACTCATATCAATGACAGTTTTATTGGGTGAATAGTTTTTGAACTATTGATGATCAAAAGTGGGAAATGTTTTTTGAAACACCTAGTACATGTATGATTCTAAAGTAAAACAATTAACCAGTTTTCAGGTACTATCTTTATGCCTCCGCCACAAAGTGGCGCCGGAGGCATTATGTTTTCGGGTTGTCCGTCCTTCAGTCCGTCTGTCCTTCCGTCCATCCGTCCGTCCGTAATGCATTTTTGTGGACAGTGTAACTAAAAAACCGTTTGAGGTATCCTAATGAGACTTGGTATGTATATGCATGAGTGGATGAAGTTGTGCCGATCAACTTTTGAGTGCACTAGCTCAAGGCTAAAGGTCAAGGTCAAGGTCAAATGCTCAGAATTTCACTATTTTCCCATATATCTATGCAATGACTGAAGGTATTTTCTTGAAACTTAATGTATACATGTACTACCAGTAAAGATTCTCTGGTTGGAGTTTTGGGTCATAAGGTCATAGGTCAAGTGAAAATGTTAAAGTTTCACTTTTTTCTCCATATCTTGGATATCGTTCAAGGTATCTTCATGAAACATACTACATATGCATGTAATGACTGACAGTGATTATCTAGGGAATATTGGGGTCATGGGGTCAAAGGTCAGTAATAAAAGGTCAAGGTCAACTCTTTAAAAACATTTACCTTTTCCCTCATATTTATGCAATGCCTCAAGGATTTTTTGTTTAAACTTGGTGTATACACGTATTACCCAATAGAGATTCTCTGGGAAGATTTTTGCCATAAAGGTCAAAGGTCAGAGATCAAGTGAAAGTGCTGAATTTCACATTTTCCTCCATCTTTGAAGAGGCTTAAGGTACCATTGTGAAACTTAATGCATGTTCTGCCTGACAGTGATTCTCTTGGGAATTTTAGGGTCATGGGGTCAAAGGTCAAGGGTCAAAGGCCGGGTTAAAATGCTAACAATTTGCTATTTAAAACAAATTATACTTTTTTCCCATACCTTGACAGTGAGTCAATACATAAACTTTTAAAAGTGTCAAAAGTCAAGTAAAAGTCCTAAAATCCACAAATACATGCTCTGTTAGAAAATACAGCCATTCATCCAATTAAACCTAGTTCAAGGATCTGAACATTCAACATAGTTGGGACAAACATGTCATTCTATTATTTTGCCAATTATGTGAAACTGTCATCACACATTGTCACGATGTACTATAGACCTGTTAGGAGAATCGTGCTTTATGGCAGAGGCATACCAGTTGCTGTAGCGAAACTTTTTAGTTTTGTAAATGAAACACAATTTTCACCATCAAAACATCGTACAAGTCCTGATTGGCTAAAAATTAGACTCCCTATATATACAGTCTCTAGTAGTTCTTTGCTTAGAATGTGATGAGTTGTCCAAAATATTTTTTGGCATTATTTCTTCCATTCTAATTGCTCACAAAATTCATTCATGAATGAAAATTTTGTATGATTTTTACCCACTGTGTGAGCTTTCTTACCATATACTGACAACAGACAACAACTGTAATATGACTTTCCAAAATCTATATGAAAAATATTGCAAGCATTGATTTAGGTACATCATGGGGCCCATATCTGTTCTTTTTTAGATGTGTGCAACAGCATGTAATCTTGAACTCTTGTGTGTGGTTATTTTTTGCACATGAGTTTATGTTTTGGTGTGATTGTTTTCTTCTCTAGTATTTTGATTGTGTTTCTTGAAGAACTTTATACTTGTATATCTACACCTGTCTATAGGCTATGCACTTTTAAAGTGATCATATAGTTTTGGTAGAGACCTAACTTCAGGTTTCTAACATTTGTTGGTGAGATAATGAGAAACCTCTTATGAAATATGAAAGAGCAAGTAACTCCAAGAGGAATTCAATGTTTATTATTTGATGAAAATTGGTTTTTAAATGGCTGAGATATCCAAAACAGACCATCCCTAATAAAAAGTTGGACCCACCTTTTATTACAATCGCTTTGTTTTCTCTGTTGTTGGATATCTAAGACATTCCACAACCGATTTTCATCAAATAAATTTTGAATTCCTCTTAGAATGATAGAATCTGTGCTATTTCATACGTGGTTTCTTTGTATCTCGCAAAAAATTAAAAGCCTTATCCTCATCTCTACCATTACTACATGGTATATTCCTTTTCAGACTCGTGCTTGATGAAATTTGTCCCTTTTTTAATATACTTTGTGGCTGAAAATTCTTGAGGAGTAGGAAGAGGTGTTTGCCCTGAATCTATCAATAATTCATGAACGTATACACAAATATAACTGCAGCTGAAATTATAGTGAAAACGCATTTCAATAATAAATATGATTGATATAGTAGGGAAGATTCAAATTTAGATGTATGCATAGGCTGATTTCCCAAAGAATTTGCCTCACGTTCTTTGTCTTTACCTGTAATATTTTCCTCTTGTAAGAATAGAAATTGCATGAGAAATGAGTATACATATGAGTTCAAAAAGTATATGTACATGTATAATATGATGTTTTATTATCCTTCTCTGTGAGCATTTTAAACATGCATTTGTGTATTTTTGTATATATTGTGTGATTCAGAAGTTTATTGCACATGAAACAATATTTTGATGGTGGCTGAATCAAACCAAATAGTCTTTCATGAGGTAGATGTCTAACACTACTGCAAGTGCACTTTGTACTCTAATAATTTAATGCAGGGTGCTTCACAGGCAATAAATTGTATCCACTCTTAACTGCAGTCTGCCTGAATTGTGGTGATGAACTTTGTATCAGTCATAATGAATTGCTTGCTCTGATTATGATGGCATGGTGTGGTTGTGACCAGATGCACGGTGGAGTGGTGTTGGGGAGATGGTTGTCGGGCAATTACTGTATACGCCAAATATTTCGTGAGGTTTTTATTTTTGTGAATTTCGCAACCTGGGATGCTATTCACGAATGTAAAAACATGTGAAAATCTTAACTCTCATTCTGACATAAATGTCATATACATGCATACATTTCTTCTCTCTGTACTGTATCAAGATCTCGAATATAACCACTCACAAAATTGTTGGGGAGTCCGATTCGTGAAAAATTACACTTGCTAAATATATGGCGTATACAGTACCCCCTGGACAATTACCCCAGACCCTTCTAATAACCCCAACCCCTACTCTAATCTTTACTATAACCTTATCACTAACCAGTATTTGGGGAGGGGGGGGGGGGGGAGATCCATACTTGTCCTTGATTTATAAGTAATCTTTCTCACTTGATATGCCATTTGACCATATCCTAATTGTAAGACTGCAGTTGGAAAAAAGTACAGACAGTGACGTCCCCCCTAAATCTGAAATCGATGTGAGTATGAATATCACTAGCTCATCTTAGGGCCCATTGCCATAGAAATTTATGTTCAGAAGCAAAACTCAAGGAAATCCTGTACTGATGACCATCATTCTGGCACTTAAAAACAAGGGTGCTCGCTGCCCATGGAGTTGCATTTGATTTCATGCTGTTGACTGTCAAGATGCAAACAAACTTTCAAGAGTTGGACGCTCCTTTACTCTGGAATTATGAGTGTGTGCGTGCACGCGCGCGCGCGCGCGTGTGTGTGTGTGTATGATTGTGGTTGTGTATTTGTGTATAATTTGAATGCAATCAATGAAGATTATTGAAAAACTTTGGGCGGCCATTTTGGTAATGTGATTGTGATGTCATGCATGGAGTGCTGTAGGTTTGTTAAATTGTTGTTCATTGCTCTTGATAAAGATGGTTGTCTCACAGATTGTACTTTTCCCCATTCCTCAAAATACTTGGAGAGAACCAACAATGGCAGCCAAGTAATGATTGCCATGGCGCCAGTACCATTAGAGACATTTCAAATTAATTCTCCCTCCCCCCCTCAAAAAAAAAAAAAAATACAGGAAAACAGAACAACTGAAAATGATATACAAATTCAAAACAGGTGTCAAACGTATATATATATATATATATATATATATATATATATATATATAGATAGATAGATAGATAGATAGATGGATACTGTATATATATACACTATATATATATATATATATATATATATATATATATATATATATATATATATATATATATATATATATGTATATATATATACACTCAGCAAAAAAAAGTAAGTTCCCCCCTAACATTTTTGGATATATCTCAAAAAGTATTTTACAGATGTTCATAATTCGAACGGGAATGGATAGGGAATTTCATTACTCATAACATGAATGGCATATCATTGCCACCTGATATCATTATTGGTGTAAAAAATCGCATTTTATGTCAAAATGCATGGGAAAAAAGTTGCACTTTAGGCCATAGAGAGCATATTGTATACATTTCCTATGTAAGTTATCAAATGATCTTTTTAAATTGTGTAATTCTCAGGAATTTCTTCAGGTACAATGTGCTTCCCTATTAAACAGATGTTATGCATACTTTTTGAACAATAGGCCTTCTCAATATGAAAATATTGGTAGAAGCCATGTGATTTGTAATTCCAATTCAGGTTGATCACATTAATGTGCCTGTGGGCATTTTGCATCATGCCCTCAAGTTGTAGATCAGTTTGCTGAGGGAAATGGCATCGAGCGTATGGAGTGGCCTGCAAGATCCCCTGACTGTAATCCAGTAGAGAATCTTTGGGATATCATTAAGTGGAAAGCGAGCAAGAAGTTGAAAGATGACACTTCACTGCTAGAATTTCAGCGCATCTTGCAGAGAGCATAGACCAACATTGAGCGGCGCCAAGTACAAACTTTAGTTAACAGTTTGAGGAGGAGATGGCGGCTGGTCATTTCGGGTGGTGGACATATCAATTATCAAATACTTCACTATATGCTCATGAAAAGAAAGAGATAGGGAAATATGCAATAACCCATGCTTAAATGTTCAGAATCATGAGTGATTGTTTGATTATTTGTGTAAAAGTCATTGCAAATCACTAAAGTGCAACTTTTGTTTCCATACATTTTGACACAAAATGCATTTTTTCACACCAATAATGATATCTGGTGGCAATGATTTTCCACTCATGTTATGAGTAATAAAATTCTTTATCCATTTCCGTTTGAATCATGAAAATCGGTTGAATACTTTTTGAGATATATCCACAAATGCTAGGGGGGAACTTACTTTTTTTGCTGAGTGTATATATATATATATATATATATATATATATATATATATATATATATACACCCACACACACGGTCATACACATACACTCAGAAAAAAAACCCACTTTTTTCAAATTCATATTTCTCATAGAATTATTGTCTAAAATTTGATGTTTTTAACACCATATTAAAGCAAATTTAAGTCAAGAGACGCTTAACCCTCTCCATGGCAGAGCTTTTAAGACAGTGAGTGGAAGGCTATTGGGCTGTCTGTGCCAATCGACACTCGTAAAATAAAGCACACTAAAGGGGTTATGAAGTGTTTTTATTTGCGACTCTCAATGTTAGAGTGATGCGTGTGTGTGTATTTCTGTCTCTATCTCATTTAGTCCTTCCCTCTTGCACTTTTCCCCTTCAGTTGCCCCTCCCCCTCCCTCTCTCTCTCTCTCTCTCTCTCTCTCCCTCTCTCTCTCTCTCTCTCTTCATTTTCTCTCCCTCTATGTTTTAGTTTTCTCTCTTCATTCTACATTGCGGATACATCTGCAGAAATAATCTGAACAATGAAAACGATTCGTTACTTTCTTATGAAAATATCTTTAATCTTGTCATTCAAAAAATATCTTGAAAAATAAGTCTCTTTGCAGATTTCTAAGGTGAAAAGATCGTCCTTAGTTATTTAGATTTCATCGAAATGCATCTCATATTCAAAGCTTGCAGTGATCAGTTCCCTTTTCATCACATGTAAGGCCCGAGTTATCGGGAATTCATGTCTTTTGATCTCGTGGGTTTACTGATTAATTCTAACGAGTTACACACTCATATATACTTTGTACAGTAAAATACATTGTATATTCCTTCCTAGTCCTTACAAGGTATACGAGGAATGACTTCGCATATGATCATAATCTCTTATTTATTTATTTGTTTATTCTTTAAGAGTCGTGATATTCGAAGCTTTACATTTTACCCAGTAACCACTTGTTGGTTTCCTTAATTTCTGATTCCTATGAGTTCAGGAATAACCTTCTTACACAGACTTACAACAATCGTACTCGTGTACACATTTATGTTTACTATGTACAATGACCGCATTATTTTGTATATTCTTCCAAATTCATCACAGGAAGAGTAAGTGATTACGCGTAGGATGTTCATCTTTTTTGGGGTTTTTTTTCTTTCTTTTTGGTTGTTAAGTACCGCAATATTCAAAGCTTTGCATTTTGCTCAGTAAAATCACTTTTCATTTCTCTTCTTGCACATGATATTACATTCTACGGCACACCTTGTCATTATTATTGTGCCATGTACGTAATGAAAAATAAAATCGATGAAAAAAAAGATAAAACTAGAAACGCACTCGCGGAGAGCGCAAACCTCCGCCAAGCATAGCCTATAGGCCTATTTCCAAATGATAAAGAATCCTTTAGAATATAAAAAACAATCCTCATGAAGACAGTGCTCAAGATTACTATCAAAATTTAATCACCTGTTCCTTGTGTCATTATCAACTTTTTACTGAAAATTTCATCCAAACCCGTTCATAATACTTTGAGTTATTTTGTGAACAAACAAACAGACAAACCAAGGCCGGCAAAAA
Source organism: Diadema antillarum (assembly GCF_040938485.1). Classification (NCBI taxonomy): domain Eukaryota; kingdom Metazoa; phylum Echinodermata; class Echinoidea; order Diadematoida; family Diadematidae; genus Diadema; species Diadema antillarum. The sequence goes on along the minus strand of NW_027271391.1, from coordinate 482,133 downwards.
CATGACCTCTTTGATGGAAGGCAATAAACTCCTAAGTAAAGAATAAGGATGAAGAAAATAATGATTAAGAAAAATGCCGGATTGGGTATCCTTGGATATCACGACTTCTGCGATCAAACGTTGAATTTCCTGCTCAGAGGCGCCATAAGGTGGGAAAGTCTGTAGTCTGCGTAGTTTCCTTCGATCAGACCCTTTGCGTTGTCGGCTGCGTACCAGCAGTCCTGGTAGTCTCTGATCAAGGGTACACGACGAATCTTCCGCATGACGTTGACGCTGCGCTTGTCTATGCTCAGCGTCGCGTTGACGCTGTCGGCAATGACCATGGCATCGACGCCATCCTGATCGACTTCAGTCGGGATGGACACCAGAACATCCTTCTTCTGTTGGAATTGACCTTGATGGTGAAAAAGGAGTCGAGGGATTGGACAAATTAGGAATTGAATCATGAGAGGTAATCGATTCCGACCATAAGTCTGTCTTTTATTCCACTTCATGCAGTCGTGCATTTTCTTGTTCGCAGTAGAGGTTTCGTTTCTATTGTTGATGTAATGTACATTAATATGCATGTAGTGGCCATTTTCTGTGGTCAGATCCCTTCGATAAATAGCTAAAATAAAAGCAGATTAAGAGAAGATGACGTCGTCCCTTTCTCCTAACAAAAACACAAGGTCTTTAGTCTCCCAATGTTTCCAACTCCTTGTTTTCTTTTTCTTTTGTTGTTGTTGTTGTTTATTGTTGTTGTTGTTGTTGTTGTTGTTGTTTGTAGTAAGCGCGGCCAATAAATATTGTCACCCTATATTCTATCGGAACATGGGCAAAATGAACTATGTGCCACAAATTAAGTTTTTTTTTTCTCCAATACTGACATTATGCCGTCAAACGACTGAAATTATAACTTAAGAAAAAATCTGATGCCATCTTACCGATCAGCCCGTGAACTTCGTTGGAAAGACCACGCCTCTCTGCGACGTAGAAGCCAAAATGGGTCACTCTGTGAGCCTTGATGATGTCATTGGGATCGTGCGCCCTCACGCGATGCAACATGATGACGATCGCCACTTCGTCCCCGTGGCTGATAATCACGTGACGCTTGTGGCGTACCTGCACGACGAAGTCTCCGACTCTCAAGGTGAGGTCGTCTTCCCAACGCAGCCTGAAGGCTTCGGTGCTAACCTCGATGAAGTCGGGGGTGAGGAGGAGATAGCGGTCGTTCCCGAGACCGACCCTCATTTGGCCGAAGTACGTTCGCACCGGCTCGTCTGGTTGGCCGTTGACGTTCTCAGACTGGTTTGCCATTCGTCCAGCTGGAATCACTAACGCCGTAACCGTGAGTCCTAAAACAATTCAGACAAGTGAAAGTTTTGTCATTTTTACACCGTATCAAGACTACCGAGCTCTCATTACACGAATAAATAAACAAATAAACACACAAATACACAAAAACAAAACAGTAACTTCTCTGAATCATCGTAAAGCTGCATAAAAACAAGAATAAATAACCTACAGTTACTTTGATAACAGTTCCTGACATACATTGTAATCAGCAAACAAGGGACAGCTGTGTGGCAAATATGGACCCCATTTCACATTATAAAAAATGATATGATAGCAACTCTTGCTGGAACGGCAATTGTCATGGAAAGGAAAAGAATCCAGCTTCCCGATTGCCATTAGAAGTCGCCATTCCAGCAAGAGTTGCTATTCTAACATCTTTTATGAAATTGGGCCCTGCTCACTGCTGAGACAGGAATGAAGACTATCTTCACAGGACATGAAGATCGGTATTCGAGAGTGAGACCCACCGAGTTTGGGATCATCCAGGAGACTGAAGACATCGCCGGGATCGCCATTGATGTCGAAGCAAACGGTGACATCGGTTTCCGGGAGTTTGATGAGAAAGTGCGGATCACTATCAGCTGTCGAGAAAAAAAAAGTAAAACCAAATTCAAATAATCGATGACAATTAATAGGAGTCAACTTGGTTCTTCTGGTGATCTAATGAATAGTTATAGCTTTGTTGAATCAATAATCAGCAGTTACTATCCAGTGAAGGGCTTCTCATGACAGCCTTGCCGTTAGTTTAAGAATATATCATGTCCTATAGTATCCAGAATAATTTTCATATTCTGATTACACGATGATCTGACTGATTGATTGCTTGAAGACTGATTGGTTGAAATCATTACCGTATGAAACTGACTTGAGATTTAATTAAGTTATATGAATTCACAGAATAAAATTTGAAACAAAAAGGAATGAAAAGGATAGGCCTACAGTTATTTAAGCAACAACATATGGGTAGATTATCTGTCTATCGTCACCATTACCAGGTATGATGCCATAACTTGAAAAGCAGAGCAATGTACATACGACATGTACATTTTGCCAAGAAATTGATAGCGTTCGGGAAAGAAGCGATTATCACGAAAAGTGATTTTGACACGTAGCATCAGACAAAATGACAAAACTCAATCCAACAAATACCCGTAAGTAGCGTACACAGATAAAATGCTTTTGTGTGTGCGGGTTCCAGAAGGGCATTAAAAATTGATGTACACCTCTAAAGGGAAGTCAGTTTCTTCGGAGAGTTTCTACGTTTTGGTATCAAATTAATTGTTCGTTCTTACCTGAAGACAAAGGCGCCTGAGGTCCCCTTAGGACATAGGAAGTGAATGGTGGGCTTGAGGGTCCTGCAAGAAACAATTATTATTTTTAAAAAGTCATCAAAGACCAGTTTACGCATAAATTCCGCTATTATCTTCACTGGACTTGAATCAACTTTTACTGATGCATACAGTTTAGTGCAAAAGTCATGAGCATGAATATGACGATATCTTGATAAGCAAACATGACTGACGTAGAGTAGATAATCATAGAGCAATATGTTAACGATTTCATACTTAACTTCAAAGAGTTCTGTGGCATTAGTCATGTGTTATCATAAAACTGCAATGGATCGTTGGAATCAATGAGAATGATTTCAAACAAAAAATTGTCACAGTGATTGATCGCACTTCTTATACAGCTTTTGACACTGGCACCACAGCGCTTTTATACAGCGTATCCAGAGTGAGGTGTTCATTGGTCTTTTGCCGTCAACGAAACCAATAACCCAGTTTATGCTGTGGTTTCTTCTTCTGACCATCTGGTCTGGTGCTCTTTATCTCATTTTAGCTTTTTGTGCTGAACACTTTTCATTCATCAATTTTGCAATCTGATTTACTCATAAGGGGTCATTGTAAACAAACCTATAGTTTGCTTCCGGTGATATTGGGTAGTGTTTGTTATGGAAGTGAATTATTAAAGTTGAATAAAAAGAAGATAATATAAGATGGACATGTGAAAATAACTTCACACAATTAACGAATTTTGACATATAGTTTTATATGAAAGCTTTCATCTTCTGGTTTGAATTGAATTTTTATGCTCCTCTTGTAAAAGTAATGGTATTTACACCAGCCATGATAGTTATGAGTATACTTCACACCAAACAGACTGTTTTAACCCGCAAATTGCCTTTTTGGATATGTGTGCATTTGCATGTGCTTGCATTCGTATCTTGATGTAACTAGATGATGTAGATAAACCACATGGGACCAAGGAATGACCCCCTGGAACACGGAGGAGGTGAGATTTTCGAGATCTGCAACCTAGTGTTTTTCTTCGCTTTTCAAGTAAGCATACTTCATCATTTTAAAAGGATGGCATAGTTTCGGTTGAGATGAGGATTTTAATTTTTTGCAAGTTAATTGTACAGAAACCACTTATATAAGATATAAAAGAACATACATCCTGGATGAGGTTCATCTAATCGGTGATTTCAGAGAAATATGTTCTTCTTTCACAATCACGTAAAATTATTCTGTACCTTGGTGAGTACTTAATGGTGGCTTCTTCAGACTGAGTCATACTGCCATCTACGACGAAGTCTGAAAAAGCCACCAGGAGGAGGCGAAAGTGCTCGCTAAGGTACAAAATAAGTTTACGTGATTGTGAAAAAAACAAACAAACATACAATTCTAAGAAGAATTAAACGTTTCGTTAATGATAATCGGTTTTGAAGTGGCTGAAATATCCATAAACAAAGGGGTCCAATGACAAGGTGGGATCTATCTTTTATTAGGACCACTTTGTTTTGCTTTGTTTTTGGATATCTCAGCCATTTCACAACTGATTTTCATCAGATAAACTTTTAATTCCTCTTGGAACTGTATGCTCTTTAATATTTTATACAAAGTAGATACAAATAGTATCTCACAAAAGCTGAAAACCCGGATACCCATCTCAATCAAAACCATACCATCTCTATAAGCTTCTTTCTTACCTCACTGTTCTCGTCTGTACATGACATAATATTCCATAACCAGAATCATATTTTTACTGTTTTGCGCTCATGGAGTGTAAAGGGACTATGTAGTGCAAATGGATGTTGACCTCTAGTATGTGGTACAATATTCCATGCTGTTAATGAAGCCATGGGCATATGGCGAGAAAACTGCAGTCCCAACGTTGTATTATCTTGCAAGCACAAGACTGAACTTGATTAACAATGGGCAAAATTGTATAATCTCAAGACAGTAGACCATTCTTATCTTATCAGTATGAATTTTAATAATCATGATTAATAGGCCAACGATGCCACAGACAGTGTGCACAGGTACAATACACCCATTCAAAAGGCATTTTGTGAAATTAGAATAATGCCAAATAACGCCATCATATCTGTCCTCTTTACATGAAATCTTGATAACTGAAGTTGTATGCTATATCTATATAACTTTCTATCACATGAATATCATCAGTATGGCTTTTCGCTTAAAGAAACACTTATATGAAGATATATATATATGCATATATAATTTATATATATATATATATATATATATATATGCATTTTTAGCACGTCTGCTTGTCTTTTCCTTGTGTACGGAGTAAATCAAATGCACAAATGATGGCTCCCTATTAGCTCCAGGAGCAACCTCAAATTCACACCGTTATGTCGTGGTATCAAGTCCTTTCAATCTGCGCCTACAGTGCAAATATATACATGCATGCTCTTAAATACTATTTCAGTTTCAGTTTCAGTAAGTTGTATGATCACAATAGTTGTACTATTGTATTCATTAGCATGTCTTTAATCCATGCGCCACTTTGGCCCGATTTCACGAATGTGGTTTAAACTTGGACCAAAGTCTGTGCAAATTTTTTCTGCGTAAATACGATTAATATACAGATTGTGTATGCCGACAGACGTACGTCCGGTAACAAACGCCCGTTGATACGCGCATGTTTCAAGTCTGAATTTTGATTACGGACTAAATCTAAGCCTTCCTCGTGGATGCGGGCCAGAGTTTACATTTTTGCTTATACATTATACCTGAATTTATCAATGCCATTCATTCCTTTGGCCCACTTTGTAACGCATCATTGGCAGTGCACTTCCAAGGTCAGTATGCTGTGTGAATCACCACAGCGAGTTATTGTACGTATAACTCCGTTATGTAATCATAATTGACGCTCTTCTATTATATTAATCACTAGGGGTGGAATTTCTACCGACTTTGTTTCTTTGATTCAGTCGACTCGAATGTTTTCACACACAATGGCCGATTCCTCTACTAATCACTATATTCTATATTCTATCCTTGCGATGTTGAGATTCTGACTATGTGTTACCTCACACATAGTTACATACGTTTGGGTTTTTCAGTACGAATACCAACTTTTCTGCTTTTCATCACAGCCAACGGCGTAGCCAGGATTTCATTTTAGGGGGGGGGGGCGATTAGTCTGCGAGGGAGCGAAGCGACCGAGCCCGAGCGAGCGGAGCGAGCGAGGGGGGAGGGTTTGGGAGGGGGGTGTCCCCCCTCCCACGGTAAGAACTTTTTGCATTTTGATGTTGTAAATGGTGCAATTTGATGCATGTTTTTGCGCGTTTTATCGACGTGAAACAGTCCCACTTGTTTATGGTAGCAGTTTATTTTGATGTAGATTATTATTGAACAATTTGCCTATAAAATGGTATAATTTATATACACTTCTTGTATTAATTCTATTCACTGAATATTATGAACGCGACTGAACCCGATCGAGCGGAGCGAGCGAGGGGGTAGGGGAGGGTGTGGGAGGGGGGTGTCCCCCCTCCCACGGTAAGAACTTTTTGCATTTTGATGTTGCAAATGGTGCGATTTGATGCAGGTTTTTGCGCGTTTTATCGACGTGAAACAGTCCCACTTGTTTAAGGTAGCAGTATATTTTAGTGTAGATTATTATTGAACAATTTGCCTATAAGATGGTATAATCTAGATAAACTTCTTGTATTAATTCTGTTCACTGAATATCATGAACGCGACTGAACCCGAGCGAGCGGAGCGAGCGAGGGGGGAGGGGAGGGTGTGGGAGGGGGGGGGGGGGTGTCCCCCCTCCCACGGTTTATCTTTTAAGAACTTTTTGCATTTTGATTTTGCAAATGGTGCAATTTGATGCATGTTTTTGCGCGTTTTATCGACGTGAAACATTCCCACTTGTTTAAGGTAGCAGTATATTTTAGTGTAGATTATTATTGAACAATTTGCCTATAAAATGGTATAATTTAGATACACTTCTTGTATTAATTCTTTTCACTGAATATCATGACCCCGACTGAACCCGAGCGAGCGGAGCGAGCGAGGGGGGAGGGGAGGGTGTGCGAGGGGGTGTCCCCCCTCCCACGGTAAGAACTGTTTGCATGTTGATGTTGTACATGGTGCAATTTGATGCATGTTTTTGCGCGTTTTATCGACGTGAAACAGTCCCACTTGTTTAAAGGTATTAGCCCACATTTGTAAACCTGCAGCAATTGGTCTCATAGTTAGCATGGAGTTTGGGTATGATTGCAGTAACACCTGTGCAAAATTTCGTTCCAATTAGTCCATTACTTTCATAAAAATAAATGAAAATGCACCGTATGCATGCGTATAAAAACGCTCGCTAGCTCCGGTCCACGCACGTACTACATGCGTGCGATACATGTGTAAGTTAATGTACGTAGCTAGCCCGCGCTCGTAATTCGATTTTGGGTCGGGTTGACCCGGTTTGAAAATTGATTTTAAAACGATGATTTTCTCTCTTTTATCGAATGGTATAGACAAAGAGCAACAGGTGAGGTATGTTACTGCTAAAACTTGTACTTGAAGTCATATTGGACCTGTTTTATGCAGTTTTGATTTTCGTGGGTTTGCAAATGTGGGCTAGTACCTTTAAGGTAGCAGTATATTTTAGTGTAGATTATTATTGAATAATTTTGCCTATAAAATGGTATAAAATTCTTTTCTCTGAATATCATGAACGCGACTGAACCCGAGCGAGTGGAGCGAGCGAGGGGGTAGGGGAGGGGAGGGGAGGGTGCTTAGACGCACCGGCGTAGCCTGGATAATGATCTTCTGAAGCGACCGAGCCCGAGCGAGCGGAGGGAAGGGCGTGGGGGGGGGGGGGGGGGAGTTGAAGGAGGGTTTGGGAGGGGGTGTTCCCCCTTACACGGTGAGAACTTTTCGCATTTTGATGTTGCAAATGGTGAAATTTGATGCATGTTTTTGCGTGTTTTAACGAGTTGAAACAGTCCCACTTGTTTAAGGTTGCAGTATATTTTAGTGTAGATTATTATTGAACAATTTGCCTATAAAATGGTATAATTTAAATACACTAGTCTTCTTGTATTAATTCTTACACTGAATATTATGAACGCTGTCTGTTCAGCAATCAAACAGAAAAAAACATGCACACGAGGGTGTATATGTATAGGGGCATATCCCCTTCCACACGAAGGTGATTTTGCGTTTTCAGACCTGAAATTCAGCGATCTGGTGCAAATTTTTGGTGCAATACTTTTTCATCGAAGTGTTAAAATCACGGAATATAGCTCTTATTCCGAATGTGCACCATCTGTGCGTATGTATAAAGTCTAGTGAGATAGAGCTTAGGGGAAGGGGGATTCCCCCTCCCGCTCGCGGAGCTTTTGCGTTTTTAGAATTGAAATAAAGCGATCTGGGTATAGCCACAGTCTGCTTCTTTGCATGGCGGGGGGGGGGGGGGGGGGGGGAGCGAGCAGGGAGAAGGCGTGGGCGAGTGTTATCTCCACCCTTCCCTTCCGATGGAGCTTTTATCTTTTTAAGGTTGAAATTGAGATATCTCGTATACGCATATTTGATGGAATCAACATTTGGGAAATCACAAAAAAAAAAAAAAAAAAAAAAAACTGATGGGGGGGGGAGGGGCTGAGGGAGGAAAGGGTCGATTAAAAGGGGAAATTCCCCTTATGCATGAGGGAACCTTCAGTTTTCGGAATATAAGTGATAGGTCTTGTGCACTCAGAATAATCAGAATTTTTTGTAAATCTAAAAAGTGTACCTAGCTAGGGAAAGAGGCACAGAGGGGGAGGGTTTGGGAGAGAGATTTTGCATATTTTGAATTGAAATTCAACGATCTGGTGCACACTTTGAGTGAAATATTCAAAAAAAAAATACTTATTAAAATTGATGAAAGGTTGCAAAGGAGACCCGCTTCGTGTGCATGCATACAGTATACACGCATTTTTTTTTCCGCCTCCCAAATCCCCGGTCCAAATCTTAGGGGGGGGGGGGGGGGGGGGGGGGGCGACCGCCCCCATGCCCCCCCCCCCCCCCCTGGCTACGCCAGTGCACAGCATAGATAGTTTGTGGAAGAACTTTGGTTCGGAGTGAAATTGTGTCTAACCTCACTAAATATTGATCCCTCTATAATTATTGATCTTAAGCAAAACTTGGTAATCAGACATGTCCCTTTCATTACCCTTTTGAATGGTTAATCTCCTGTGCACAGTAATAGAGTGAGTAAGTGAGTAGAAATACAAACAAGTTTTACTTCAGTGTTGGAACATTGATATATCAATTTAGCCTTTCCAGATGTGTTTTTATCAATGGTTATTAAGAATAGTGAAGAACATTACAACGATTTTCCATCCTACGCGACAAAGATATTCTCTCTCCCATAAGTTATACAAACTGTGTATCTGCTCTGAAAATAATTTCCACAGGACCCAATTTTTTTGAGTGATCTGGACAGAGAATTTATCCAAGCACCATCTCTTATTTCATTTCAGCATAAAATATATATTTTTTGTTCTTCTAAATTTATGTCTGTAGCGATTTTCTTTATTTACTTGTAAAATGTGGAACATGGAACAATGAAAGAAACAAAACAAGCGATCAAACAAAGAACATAATCCAAAGTCTTACTCTGTTTCGGAGCTGCTTGCGGGTAGAGTGATTGGGCAACGTCGGCCACCTCGTCCTCCGCGACGACGTCCTCGCCACCGTCGATGGGCTCGTCGACCGCATCCTCCTCGGGCTTCACTACAAGCAGCGACGTCAGTGGGGTGACGAAATGGTACTTCATGGAGAGGTTGAGCGCCCTCTCGGTGAGATTGTCTCTGGCCGCCCGGTTCCTGGTCGTCTTCCGCTGGTCCAGAATGTTCTTAATGGAAAGGTATGCCCAGAGGCGCTGGGCGAAGTTGTCAACTTCGTTTCGACTCAGAGTTCGTTCCTCCTGTTCGTGGAAGGGGAAGAACAGCAGAATTGGCAAGATAATAGAACGGTAATGCATGATAATATGTGTCAGGACGTATAGTGTCACAGGTAGGTACATGGCACGATTACTGGAGTTTGATACGATAGGGCGTGTGCCCTGCGTGGTGCGGTATGTGATGGCATAGTGTGTGTGCCTTACCTCTACAAACACCCATCATAGTGAGTTTGATTTTTAAAGAGCCAATTTAATGATAGACAGGGTAATTCGTAAATTCTTAGCATGAATTCTTTTTAACATAGGTAAGTGATTTAGGCCTGTCGAAATTTCGGCCACGTCACATTGGGATATCCTGGAAGCCATCATCACTTTTTTTTTTCTCTTTTTTTTTCGACGTAAATGCTGGAAAAACGTCTTTAATCTTTATAAACTTACACATATATCTTATTTCATTCCACTTGCGCATATTACAAGGTCTGGGAAATTAGTGGGTGCATTTCTGCACCACATGTTTTTGGACATGCTCTCAGAGATTTCTCCTGGTTCGCAGCACTGATTTCAAAGAATACAAGAAAATGTGCTATACGCCTTTTTCTGCGAGCAGTTGCTCCGCACAATATTCTGTACAAGACAATGATGTAACGTTTTCTATCTCGAAGCTTACGTCAACGGGTACTGAAGTGTTAAACTCGATGCCGACATCGAGGGACATTGCTGTTATCGTCACGTCCAGTTGGAGGTCATTGCTCTCATTCCCGTCAACGAGTGAGAGCACGGCAGGCTGTGCTGCTGAGGCGAGGATCGTTTCGTTTCCCGCCGGCGTAGCCGGGTCGTGGTTCTCCACAGTTTCCGTGGGCTGGTCCGGCTTGTTCCACACGGCATTGATCACTTCATCCTTCAGCTTTCCCGCTACGGTGATTTCCGTGCCGTCGTAGTACGCCTTGAACGAAGACTTGGTGAGACTGTCCTTGTCTATGAGGTTGTTGTTGTACTCGATGTTGATGTTAAACAGAAGGGGGTTGGCAACTTCGTCGTAGAAACCCTTCATTTGCAGGGCCGCGTCGGAATCTTCGTACACTTTCCTCGCCAGGCCGTTGTTGTTGAGCGAGAGCTTCTCGAGGAAGTTATAATCAACGCCATGGCCGAACCCGATGTTGAACACGGAGATGCGTCCGTCAATGATCTTGGTGATTCTGGAAGTGATTTCAGCAGTATTCGTGACCTCGCCCGATGTCGGCGCACCGTCCGATAGCATGATGATCAAGGGTAGACTGTTTTCCCCCGTGTGCTCGTCCAGAAGACGGACAGCTTTCAAGAGACCTCCGTAAAAGTTTGTACCTAGAGTATGAATGCATTAACATGTGACCCGTTAATACAAAACTCTCATAAAATGACATAATGAAGCCGAGAAAAATGTAAAAAAAAAACCAACAACAACATGGTTTTAATACCAGCAAGGTAAGAATTTTGACCCTTGCGTAAAGATTCAACGTTTCATGTCTCAACAATCTATGGTCTGAATCTCTAATGCTTCAGAATTGTTTTGAAAATCTAATTTTCAGATTTATTTCTAATGAAGTACGTTACATTGGTTTGTTTTGAATTCACATATATTTTTGGCAACTGAACTGCTCGGCCGATTTTTATTCTCAGATTGTTACATTGTTAGGGTGATGGCCGTTTTTTCTTCTTAACGTTCTCTTTTCTAATTCTAATTAGCAAGATGGCGTGTACTTTATTAGACTATCGTGGTGTGTGAATATAGAAATGATTGATCTTACCATCATAATAGTAACGACAAATGAGATAAAAATTAGTATTTAGATATATGCCTTGCGCACTCAAAATGGGATGAGTAATAGTATCCGTCTTACAAATTTAGGCATTACACGTATTCAATGTTTATTCGCTTGAGTATTTCACAGAAATTTCAGCAGCCGTTTATGTTCATTCGGTTGTGAACATCTATTTTTTTTTCTCAAATCATATTACTGAGTACTAATTCAAGAGAACTAGGCCGTCGCACATACTGTGTGTTTGTGCGTGCGTGTGTATGTGTGTGCGCGCCTAGGCACGTACAGTGTATGTGTGGAGCAAACTTTATCATGGATTCTTAATTCATCTTTCTCATCTAAAGCTCAATTTTTACACGTCTGTCTATTTTTCATGCTTCTTACACTTAATGTACTGAGTTGGTGCTCAACGTACCTCCACTGGCATCGATCCTCTTGACATATCTCTTGGCATCGGCTATGTTTTCTTCCGTTGCGGGAACCATTTGATTGTCCCGCCAGGCCTCCACGCTGTTCTCAAAAACCACGACGTTGAATGTGTCGATGTCTCTCACATCATCCAAGATTGTGGAGAAGGCTTCTTTCGTCTGTTTTCATTTTTTTTTTTTTGGGGGGGGGGGGGAGGCGTGGGGGTGAGTAACATTGGAATAAAGAGGTAAAGAAAGTTACTGTGAAATCACTTCCCCAAAATTTGTGAATTGGTCTGCATGCCAGTGTTAGTAAACATCACTGGATTCTCCTAAATCTGAAGATAGTATGAACTTTATATCATTTATGTGACGGTGACAAATTGATCTGGTCTTAATTTTTTCTCCAAGGACTTGGGGTTGTGAAGGGGATTCAGGCTTAGCTTGATTTGCAATTGTAGAATTTATGTTTGCTTTATTTATGTTTGGCTTAGCGTACATATATTTCATTAGAGCATTAATGTAGCAGGAGCACATGGCACAGGCCACCTATATAAATATATATATATATATATATATATATATATATATATATATATAATATGCATATATATATAAACATTTACATATTCTGGTTTGATTGCAACGCCGTGTGAGATAAAATAAAATAGAAAATAGAGGAGCAAGAATGAAAAAATGAAGAAGATGATGAAGAAGAAGAAAAAGAGAAAAAATAAAATGGAAGACGATAAAGAAGTAAGGGAACAACAAGAATGACAACAATAACGAGGAGATTAAGCACTAGAAAAACGAAACTTGTAAAGAGGGGGTCGAGAAGAGACGAAAGAATATGAGGAAATTTAAAGGGGTGTAACCTGCCATTAGCATGCTTGGTATAATCAAACAATGTAAACTTTTCTTTTAACCTGTCGTATTTTATTTCCTTGCATCGATCCGCTCTCGTCGATGACAAAGACCACACTCTTCCTAGCTGTCGGTAATTCAGTAGGTGAGAAGTAGTGCACAAAATATCCATTGACTATCTGGAAAGGAGAAAAGAGGGGTGTTGTGACAAAAAAAAACAACAAATTAATGCTACCTTCATTACAAAAAGCAATACTCTTGCTCAGGCCTTCAATTGCAACGAATGTTCATCAAATCACACACTAAATCACAGACTTGGTCATCACACACCACTGAGCTGGTCGACCACTGACTTGGTCATCACACACCACTGATTTGGTTGGCTGAACAATAACTTGGTCATCACACACCACTGATTTGGTAGAACACTGACTTGGTCATAACACACCACTGACTTGGTCATCACACACCACTGAGCTGGTCATCACACACCACTGAGTTGGTCGACCACTGACTTGGTCATCACACACCACTGACTTGGTCGACCACTGACTTGGTCATCACACATCACTAAGTTTTTCGAACACTGAGTTGGTCATCACGCACCAACTCAGTAACTTATACGCGAACACAATAACACACACTACCATACAGACTTACTACATTTCTACCTACGCGGTATTTTTATTATACTATTTCTTTTATCGATAATTTGATTGTTTGTTTATCTATTTTTACCTGCAGATGGCCCGCCTTTACGTTGTGCTGTACGTCATACTTGACGACGAATTCACCCACGATGCCGTTCTGGGTTATGAGGGCTCCCTCGCCGCGGACATCGAACACGATGCGCGAGTAGCGCGACCTCGTGGCGATGGTCGTCAGGTTGTTGAGTTTCTTCTGGTCCTCGCTGTCTGACATTTCCCAGAAGGCCTCGACCTCCTTGAGGCCCTGCGGCTCGCTTATATGGACGTCGATGCGTACGTCCGGAACTTCCTTCAAATCGAAAATGAAAAGTAGAAGAATCCAGATTTACAATTTGCACGTGAGTAGAAATAAATGAAATAAAAACAAACAACAGAAAGATTCACAATAAATCAATATTTTAATGTTTTTCTCCACTTTAAAAAAAAAATGATATGTGAAAGCAGTTTAATCTTTAAATTTTAAAGTTTAATCTTTCCGTATTGCACCAAACTGAAACAATGCTCACTGCTCGTTTAAGGTAATGACGCTCACTACTATCATAGCAGCTGTAATTGCATAACAATGAAATAACGGAAATGATCATGAAAACAATTATCATAGTGGTAATAAAGAGTGGTAGAATAATGATGAGGGTCTCTTATCTTTGATATCATGCAACGAGATATGAATAAGAGGATGAATCATAACATGTCTTGTACAAATCGAATATGAAAAATGCGCGAGTAATAACAATGTGTATAGAGTATGTGAAATTAGGATGGGAACACAGTTTCTTTGTTTGTTCGTTTGTTTTTTTTTTTCTTATGCAGCACAGTCTTTACAATTGGATTTTTATCTGTCTGTTTATGTAATGGGACCGCATAACTTGAGTCTTGATGGGTTTAGATGTCGCATTTTACCCCAGTACAAAGTAGATTTTTCGCCCAATTTCAGCAGATTTGCATTTGTTCTAGCAATCATTCAAGTTCGAGCGAATTTCAACGATCACCGACGGAGATCAACATTCAAAAAGCGTACTACTTCATCTAGTACATCATTATACGCTCCACTTTGTATGAAGGTTTTCGGAAATCACAGAATCCCTTCCTAAGCTATGGGAAGGAAAGACAAGATTGACACGTGGGGGATATCCGGCAAAATGGGCTTAAATACATACACTACGTATACATGCCTATAAATACATATACATTGTTTATATATATATATATATATATATATATATATATATATATATATAAATCTACACACACACGTATATATATATACATATAAATGTAGGAATATGTATTCATGTATACATAGGTACTGAGTATATGAATACGTATAAAGCCCATTTTGCCGGATATCCCCACGTGTCAATCTTGTCTTTCCCAAATAGCTTAGGAAGGGCTTTTATGATTTCCTAAAACCTTCATACAAAGAGGGTTGTGAAACAGGGAATAAGGAGAGAGAGGGAGAGAGAGAGAGAGAGAGAGAGAGAGATGGAAATTGAAAGAGGGAGCGTGACAGATGATGAAATATTAGAAAACAAAGAAAAAATATAATGTATGTTTTCCCGCTCAATTTCATCACATTTTCTTTCGAATTAATGAACGCATTCTCGACAATTCCGATGGAGACGTATTTTTCATCTCGCGCACTTTTTCGAACAAAAATGTTCAGTGAAAGGGGTAAAAATTTCAAAGATACATGCACCATTTTTCTCTTTCCTCATATAACACACTCACACACACACACACACATGATATACGTTATGTACATGATTATACGTAATCATGATTATATTCTAAAACAGTGCATAAACATATGAATCTCTCTCTCTCTATTATATATATATATATATATATATATATATATATATATATATATATATATATACTTCCTACTTAAATGAGCGAACTCAGTATACTGTTGTTCAAAAAAAGAAATCTCCCATTCATGAAACAAAGGTTGGAGTACCGCAGGGGTCCATATTAGGACCTCTGTTGTTTACTATTTTCATGAATGACCTGCCAAGAGTAGTTGATGAATGTGATATAATGATGTATGCAGATGATACTGTTATGATGTTCAGTGATCCTAATCCTGAAAGAATAGAAATGGTTTTGAACCGAGAACTCAAGAAAGTGAAGTCATGGTTAGATGAGAATCACCTCACACTCAATGTAGATAAAACACAAGTACTTGTTGTTGGCACCAAACAGAAGTTTGTTCAGTCCAATCTGAATATGGTCCTTAAGGTGAATGATGTAATTATCAAACAGGTCCAAAGTGTGAAGTATTTAGGGGTCTGGATGGACCAGCATCTTAGCTGGCAAGAGCAAATCAAATATACTTCAAAAAAGATAGCAGCCAGATTAGCATTACTCAGACGAGTTAGAAAATATCTAACTCTTGACAGCGCTAGATTGCTTGGTAATGCACTGGTCTTACCTTACTTTGACTATTGTTGTAATGCCTGGACGAATTGCAATCAGCGCAACAGGTCGATACTGATCAAACAACATAAACAAATGGCAAGGATAATACTGAAAGCAAATCCTTTGACACCCTCCTCTCAAATGTTCAAAACTTTGCACTGGATTCCCACGGAGGAACGTTGGCGGTTCCATCAGGCTAAGCTCTTATATGATGTAATTAATGGTTCTGCTCCATCCTATTTGATTGATCGCTTCACGCTATGCAGTAGTACACATCGGTACAGGACAAGAAGGGCTGGCACCCATGGTCTTGTTTTGCCTAGAGTCACCTCTGAAAGTGGGAAAAGGGCTTTTTCTTTCTCTGGAGCTATGCTTTGGAATGCACTTCCTGCAATCATACGCAGTTCTCCTTCAAAAGCTACCTTTTGCTGTAATTATTTGAAACATTTCGCCTCATAACCTGGGTTATTTGTTATTTGATATATGTTGATCTTGTTAGATCCATTTTCTGTAATCTCTGTTGTATATTTCTGTAGTGTTATTTGTCTGTTTCGTTTGACTTTTATGAATGAGTTTGTGACACAGGGCCTCTAGGGAGAACAGTGCGTTGACTACTGATAGGGCCACCCTGTATAAATATGACTAAATAAATAAATAAATAAATATATATATATATATATATATATATATATATATATATATATATATATATATATACATATACATATGCACATAACTAACAACAAAGGGTTTCTGCTCGCAGTCTGAGAAGACTTTGGTACACACAGTAGTGATTACTGAGGGTGTTTCACTGAGCGGCGAATGTTTGCGAATGTAGTGATTTTAGGTTTCGTCTAGGACTAGTAAAAAGTTGCAATCAAGTTTGTTAACAGTTGCAATCAAACTCGCAAACAGTTTTAATAGTCGCAAACAGTTTCACATGTCGCAATTTGTCTCAAAGAAATTTTGAACATATTTAGAATTCAGGTATGAGTTTCTTCAATTTGTCTCCCCCTTTTTTCCGACATGTTTGTAATTTACAGAGCAGCAGTTGCGATCTTAACAAATTTTATTTGTAGAGGGAGACAAATTGAAAAAAAAAAAAACTCATACCTAAACCTTCCCCTCTGAATAATATCTTTATGTTATGTTCACAATTTTTTTTGCGACAACGAAAACTGTTTGCGAATTTGATTACAAGATAATGTTTACGAACCCTGAACCTAAAACCTAAAATTCGCTAAAATTCACTACGTTCGCAAACATTGGTCGCTAAGTGAGATATCTCTTAGGAAACTCCGTGAAAGACGTTTTAACGAATCTTCGACCATAGGGCTTTGTCAAGTTAATGGCAGATTTTACGCATGATGTATATGATATATATATAACAAAATGTACAAGTATATTGCTATTATAGATGTTATTAATCCCTACTGCTATCGTGTGATATTTGCGGTTTTCGCTGTACTCCACTTCAGCACATGAAGCATGTTGTCGGGCGCTATCTATTTACTATAGTGGTTTATGAGTGTGGCATTGTTGGTTAGATATTACCTGGTCTGGCTGAATATGGATTCGATGTTGGAACAAGCCATTTTTCCTCTTCAGCAGCTGCTGGTATGTGACGTTGAAGACAACAGACGTGCGGGCCGACACTGCCACGGACACCGTGAACTTGGTTGAGTCTGAAGAGCTAATTCATAATCGACACCGTTATCATTATGTAACATCAAACAAGCACACAGAGGAAAAGAAAGCATAGAGAATTATGTCATCCCTCTTTCTCTTTTGCTAGGAATATTATACATCTATATACAGTAGAACCTGTCTATAGCAGCCGCCAGAGGGAGATAAACAGTGTGGCCGTTACAGACAGGTGGCCGCTGTAGACAGGTTATCCGTCATTTTGTGTGTGTATTGCTCGCAAGTATAAAAATTCATTATCGTTGTGAAGCACTTCTTTGTGCCTATGAGTATATGCATGCGTACAGTAGTTTCATGCATTACAGTGCCGCTAAAATAGATCGAATTGTTACATAGTAGCATGTGAACCAGCAAACAAGATTTTCACGAGTGCATTTACTATGACTGAATGGCCGTGGCTATCGCTAAGCTGTTTTCAATTTAGCAATGACCGGTACAGCTGTAAAGCAGAAAAACGCTCTGAATTAACAGCTCAGCTGCGGCCATACATATGGATCTGTGGCGGCTAACAGACAAATTAAAATTCACGGCGAGAAACAAAATTGGTGGCCGCTTTCAAGATATTCTCGGGGGTGGGGAAGGTGTTCAGCGACAGCATAAGGCAGATGACCGCTACATAGAAAGGTCGCTGCTAAGGCTAGTTTAACTGTATAAAGCTTGTGCGTCTCAGTGTCTGTTTGTGCTATATTATAGACAATATTGTTTGTGGTTATTCAGAGTCTATTGGCATCTGCAGGCGGAGTTATTCTTTTCGTTTCAGTACATGGTCGCGTGCAGTATAGACATGACCTCTAGCACGTATACAGGAAATGCAATGCTGTCAATCGCAAATCGCTTGCCATGTTTACCAAAACAAATTGCCCATGATGAGTAAGCAGCATTCTAAACCGTGGACGCTCTAAATACGCGAGGGGCTCTCATTTTATTCCGAAGTCAGAGGTAGGCCTACTCTAAACCTGATCTTTGGCTTGACCATCGTCATGCGTTTTTACATAGGGCCTATAGTTCGAGATCATGCAAGCACTATTCATTATTTTGATACACACAAGAATAGACTGTGAAAGAAATTAAACCTTTCTTTTTTAAAGATTACTAAATATTTTCAATATCTATGGACTTTAAAGAGAAATTAAGTACAAGAAAATACCTGACCTTTCGGGCCCAAGAAGACTCGCCTCACTAGCTTGGATATCAAAATATTGCCATTTCCATGCATGTTACACTTTTGTGCACACACACACACACACACACACACACACACATTCAGAGGACATATCGATGCATTTTCTGAAACTTTGTGTGTAATGCCGAAGAGGTCATGACCTCTTCGAGAACTTTCCTTCCGTCAAAACAGAAGACATAAATCTACATACAAAACAAACAAGGGGAAATAGCCCGGTAAAAATAACAATGATCATCCTGATCCGACAGTTTTTCTGATCTGTCCATGATTTATAAAAATGAAATGATTTTCTATTATAGATGATTCATCGATTTCCGACTTGTAGGGAATTCTAGAGACAACGTCAAATATTTCTCCCGGCTCCTATGACTTACCTCTGTTTTACTTGACCTGCTGTTTGACCCCTGGCCTTGGCCTCGTTGTACTCCTTCTGCGCTACTTCCTTCGGCTTCACCTCAGAGTGGTAGACCACGCCATCTATCGTCCTGTATGGTGAGGGGGCGTGGAGAGATCAGGTCAGAGTATAGAGGGGACGCGGAATGGAGGGGGGGGGGGGGTAAGGAGCTACTTATTCTCCCAAACTGGGAAAATTAGAATAACAACAACAATCTTAACACAACCGATGACTATCCTTCGGAGATTCTTCCCGTCAACGCGGACGTATACCATTCACCTTTGACATCCCCTACCTGCCCATCAGTCCCACCAAATACGCCACAAAATACAAACAACAAACAACAAACAAACAAAAACAAAAATAGAAAAACAGACAAACAAACTTTCCGCGACCCCTGGCAATGTTCTACCTTAAAGCCACTGTCTGCCATTGGAAGCACTGATTACAAAAATGTTCGAGTTATCACATTTGATGCATATGTATACTGTAAGAGTTGTATCACAAAACATCCTACCATAAGAATTAAAAAAAAATGCAATAAAGCCACAAATATATAAAGAGATACAATTTCATCGCTAATTTTCTCAATAAACCATAACTGAAGACGGTTTATTCTATATACGGTTTTAACTATTGTTCACATCTTATAGGCCCTATATCTACAATGTAACACTTAACATTGGTCATACTGATTAACTGTTAAACATTGGTTGTTTCTATCCCTTACTGACTTTTTAGAACTATTTTGAAGCACTAAAGCTGTTTTTTTTTTAATCTGCAAATTGTTAACAGTGGCTTTAAGAAGATGAAGTAGTACCTGTATGCACAAACAAAAGGGTCTCACAGGATTACATAATCATAGAAAATTAAGCTAAACAAAGTGGTCCTATATAATAAAAGATGGGTCCCACCATTTATCAGGACCTCTTTGTCCTTGGATATCTCAGTCATTTCAAAACCAATTTTCATCAAATAAACTTTGAATTCCTCTGAGACTTTTCCTCATTATCTCCCCCCCCCCAAAAAAAAAAAAAAAAAAATAGGTGGACGCCTGAAACCCCTTCTCAACCAAAACCAAAACCTTCGTGGAATACTCCCCCCCCCCCCGCCCCCCCCCCCCCCCCCGGACTTACATGGAGAAGGCGCTAATGAAAGCATCCTCGGGAATTTTTACGGTGAAGGTGGCCTCTGCACTGTGGTTCTTGTTCATGTTCTTCAGCTTGCTCCGAAAATTCCGTGCTCGAATAGCGCGCCGTGATGTATGACGTCACAGAGATCTTCAGAATCTCGGGCGTCAACTTCACGCGGGTAAAATGACGTGGGAAGAGAAAGGGGGGGGGGGGGGGACAAAGACTAGATTTAAACCAAAGCAAGAATTCGTCATAAACTCGAGATCATAAAACTTGTCATCAGTGACAACTGCTACATTTCTACGACAAATTTGCTCTCAGCCAATCAGATGCAAGGATTTCTGTAGCTTGTCACATCTATGACAACTTGTCACTGATGACAAGTTTTATGAAAAAGGCCCCGGATAATAGGAATTGCAATGATCTCCAGTCAGACAAGCAAATAATTTCTGTTTGTTTGCTTGTTTTTTCTTTTATCTGTCATGAATCAATACCCTAACTTAAAATCAAATAAAAAATGTTTATCATGTAATCATGAATATACATAATATATGTACATACCAAAGGTAATGTTACGTCATTAATTACGTCATAACTAGCCATTTCATCTAATGCACATGCACGTTATTGCTGCTAATATCAATGTTTTGCGAAAATGTGTTAACTTGTCCACTTCTAATGACGGTTTATTTCATTTCAGACGTTATTGAAAATTCTTCTTATCCATTGTCTCATTGGATACTCTGTTCATTAAAGCCAACATCGACCTGGTGTGGCACAGCACTTCGATTCAAGGGGCATTCCAGACGATTTTCATAAGTTTAGGCCTACGTCATGGAGTACATACAACTCAACAGTTCCATGTTGTGGAATTTATTGCGGTCCTTCAGCAGAGAAACCAATACTCTGAAACACCCAAAACAAATTACACTGGGAATAGGGCTGATGACAGAGGAGCCTCACATAATCATTTCAGAAATGTCGCAATGTAATACATTACAATACCATAATTATGCTTAACAAGTTCATCTGCGTAGAATTTATGCATGCTTTCTTCTTTTGTTGTGCTTCCTTGAGCCTTTACTCATGCATTTTTATAGTGAGGCTGCCATGTCATCATACTTGTTCATTGTGATCTGTTTTAATTTTCGAAAACATTCTTATTCCTCATCCCAATCACTATATTATGAAACTCTGTACCCATGCAGTATAACCAATTTATAGTTGTTCAAATGTAAAAGTTTGAAAATCATCCGGAGACGTTCACAGCCACTTGCTGGCTATGGCCATAATGCTATAGTTCCATGCCCTAGTGTGACGTAAGAAAGAAGTTTGACCCTTGTCGTGCGTCAAAGTTTGTCCAGACCTCTTGTCGCATGTTCCCACGCTCTAATATCGGACTATCTGTATCCTGAGATTTGGAAGTCGGGATAAACGTGTCGACGGAAAGAACTGTACAGCAAAACGGCTACTAAGAACAAGCAGTGATTTATTAACACCTAGATGCTAATTAGCTGGAAGGGAATGCATTGGTTACACTATTAAAATGGAGGAATTCCGTCTCCACCCCCTACTTTGTGTTATTTTCCGGAGCGCTGGAAATTAGCGAAGTCTCTACTGCGATATCTCGTTCTTGCACACATGCGAGAGAACAATATGTACATCCAACTTTCGTGGTAAAACAAAATTGCCTTTTAAACTGGTTGGAAAGATAACATTACAAATCGGACCCATGTGTTTTCGTTAGCAAGATGCTTGTAATAATGACTGACTTTGATTTCCCTTATATATTTAATTGCTATGAATTTACATGCGAGTCTTATCCTTGCAGCGGTCAACGCGAACAGCGACGTGGGTGATAATCACTTTGTTCGACTAATTATTTCCACAACCTTCACTACTCGCCCCCGCTGCTGCCGCATCAAATGGCATCATACATGTATCTATGAAGATAGCAGACATAGAGCCGTGCTTCTTCTTCTTCTTCTTCTTCTTCTTCTTCTTCTTCTTCTTTTTCTTCTTCTTCTTCTTCTATTTCTTCTACTACTCCTCCTCCTCCTCCTTCTTTTTTTTTCATCGTCGTCGTTTTCTTCTTCTCAATTCTTTTTCCTTTCTGTAATTTTTCAGGATCAGCGGTAATGGTGTTTGGTAGCGGTAATATTGACAGTAGCGACCGTGATGAATGGATTGTTGGAAGACGAGAAAAGGGATGAAGATAGGTATAGGCAGACGAGGATGTAGTATAGTAATAGATGGAGAAGCATAGATCTGTATACCGGCTACGTTTGAATCAATCTCTATCGAGAGAGGGGATATATATATATATATATATATATATATATATATATATATATATGGCTCCATACTAACTTTTTTTTTGTTGTTGGCCCGATGGGGCCACCAAAATCATCAATTTCAAATTTTTGGTTGCCCGAAAAAAAACCAATAAAAAACATTGAAAGTCCTGTTTGTTTGTTGTTGTTTTTTGTCGAGCCCTGTATATATATATATATATATATATATATATATATATATATATATATATATCTTTGACTACTCACCGTGAGCACAGGTATCTCCACTTGCACTGATTCCCACTCAAAGTCGCCGGATCCGTAACCCGAGAAAAATCCGGCGACTCCTCGCTCTTCTCTGACCAGCAGGTCCCCATCGTCCAATTCAGCATCCGGGTCTTCCTCTGGAGGTTCAAACGGCCCTGAAAGGGGTGGGGTGGGGGGGGGGAGGGGGAGGGAGGGGGAGGAAGGGAGACACATATCACGATAATGTTTGAAGTGAATTGTTGTTTATCATTAAGTCAGAGTATAGCATTAATGATTGTTAATTGCAGAAATCATAATTAATGAGAGGATATAGAACAGAAGCTATACTACGGTGGGACACGAGTCAACTGAAGACATGGCATAAAATCAACAAATGGGTGACATTGCGCGCGAAAATCAGATAGATATCATAAAATCATCGATAGTTTGATCATCTTAGTCCATATCCCTAAATCTCACATGCCTTAGACTTCTTCTTCAACTCAGTCGTGCTGCTTTTACAATTTCAAACTAGACTATAAAGTTTACCTTTTTTGTATTGGCAGATGGAAACAGAGAATATGGTGGAATTGAATCTGACAAGGCCTCTAGATATTTCATAGTAGAGACACAACAAATATTGTCAATATTTCACATACCGGCAGAAAAAAAAAGGAGGAAAGTGCAGAATTATTTATAGTCTTCCGTACGACTTGTTATTTAAAAAAAAAAGAACTTGATGAGTAAACGTTTTATACTTATAGTGGGGATATTTTTTTTTTCAGTCACCACACTCAAGCTTGCTTGTTGAAAAGAAAGCTATATACCGGTGTGCGAAAAGGAACGTTTCTTATATTCGGTTTTCGGGTATGGTATTGATAGAGTGCTTTTATATGCGAATATCGTGTTTTGTTGTATTTGGCCAAATAAGATGTAATGAAAGGGTTTAAACAGGCAGTTACAAGATTATGAATGATTTTGAAGGTGAGTATGCAATATTGTAGCTTGATTATTTCTTAGTAGGGAGCTAGTTTAAAGGACAAGTTCACCTTCATATACATGTGGAATGGGTGAATGCAACAATATCATTAGAACACATCAGTGAAAGTTTGGGAAAAATCGGACAATCCGTTCACAAGTTATGAATTTTTAAAGTGTCTGCTCAGCCACTGCTGGATGAGAAGACTACTACAGTGTATGATGTCACACGCGTACAACATAACAAGGAAATTTGACATATTTTTATTTTCTGAAAAAAAAAGTGGACATTTCTTCGACTTGTCACTGACGTGTCTTATAAGGGTAATTATTCCACCTGCCTTCTGAAAGAGGTAAGTCAAGCGTTCTTTTATTATGCAAGAAAAGGGAAAATATGTGGAATTTTCTCTATGTTTTCTTTATTATCGTTGTACACATGTGACATCACAAGCTGTAATAGTCTTCACATCCAGCAATGACTGAGAAGAATTAAAAAAAAAAATCATAACTTTGAACGGGGTTGTCAAATTTTCCTCAAACTCTCACATGTCTGTTAAGGTGGACTTGTCCTTTAATGTGGCAAGCAGAGAGCACTTTGGTGTTATAACAATTATTAACATCAAGCACCATCTCGCATAATTCTGCATCCATTGTACCTTTTCCACAATGGTTTTTTGAACAATTTCCCATGCCGTGTACAGCAAAACTCAATATGAGGTGATATAAAAGCATCTATACAATATGACGGAATCTGATAGAAAAGATTGTTTAAGCAAATCTCTCTATACTCTGTCGCCTCTTCATACAATATGATATATTGTATTATGAGACTCAGTAAAATTACGTACAATGTAAAATGGAAAACACTGACATGAAATCGAACATGGCACACAAGGCGAAGGAAGTACGGTTACAGCTCGTTATTCCGAAGGTTCGTTATTCCGAAGGCTCTTTAATTCGAAGACTCGTTATACCGAAGGTTCATTGTTCCGAATTTCATTTTCGGATTAACGAATCTTCGAAATAACGAACCTTCGGAATAACGCCACAAATGTTCGGATTAACAAACCCTTTTTCATTTTCGGATTAACGAACCTCTAGGTGTAGGGAATTTGTGTGTTTCGGATTAACGACCCTTCGGAATAACGACCCTTTCGGAATAGCGAACCTTCGGAATAACGAACAGCACCCGGAAATACAATGACATGCCATATCATATAAACTAGAAATATGTAAGAAAGACATAACTTACTGGTGATAATAGCGACATCATCGTCATGGAAATCGGCATCCGAAATACCCGGCGGCAGACACGAACCCAGCGAGGCGAGCGCGGCCAAGGTGAATAGAGCTCCGAAAGTGCCAAAGAATTCATCGTTTTCATAGCCCGCCAAAAGCTCCCTGTTGATTTGAGTCACTAGCACAAGTGTATAATTCGTGCCCGTTGAATCAGGACAGCAGTAAAAGAGAAGTTTGGATCAACTTGCCCGCTTCCGACTCCTTGTGGGCGTTCTGACTATACCAGCCTTCCAACATGTATTTATAAATGATCGCGTCAAGCCGGAAATGGACACAGAGCGGGTGCGCGGCGCGTGTATGCAGGGACATTTTAATTGCTGTTATCATGCATGACTAGAATTCATTGTTTATGCCATCGGAATGAAACTTCCCTTGCATTTTAGCATGACAAGCATCTTTACTGCAATGGAGCCCTTTGGAAGAAAACACCCCCAACAATTCATCCCATGTTGCAATGTAAAAGCCTTAAAACATTTTGATTGAGAGCGAGAGAGAACTTTAGTTCTATAGATTATGAGAAATAGAGAATAATGAATCCTTTACTTTATTTGAACATAAAACAAAAACCCTGTTTGTCCATCATATGCTGCATTTTTTATTCAACGCTTCGTATCCAGTGGGGAAAAAAAAATCTTTATTCTTATGTCATCGAAGAAGAGCATGACTTACTTTTCTAGAATTGAATGAATCGCTTGAAAATCCTCTGTTTCCAAATGAATTTACAATTACATGAATACATAGCACTATCACTAATTGGCATGTCATAGTTTAAAACGAAATTCAAGAACAGAATGGATAGTATGAAATAACGAAATATTCATTTCGTCTCATCTATTTCCATAGTTTCTAAGTGAAAACAATGTCGCTGTAAGTTAGATACCACAAAAGAAACGGACAGGATGGAAATATTAAGTAACGAGTGGTTACTTTAAGAGAAATATAGTTATTTTATGAGAAAAAAAAAAGATAGGAAAGTAAGAGTTTAGAAATTCTTGACATACCTGGCATACCTGGTAAATATTTTAGAAAGGTTTATTCTACAAGACTGAACGGATCGAGTTCACAATATATCCAATTCTTATATATTACACAAACGACACCTAAAACGAGTTTTCAACTAACGAGTTTAAGCTTTTCCAAACATGTCAACTTTCTGCATTATAATTACTCCCAGTAAAAACATTGCATACAATAAGCTCTATGTTTAACTCTGTCAATGATATTTATACATGATATATGTGAAGGAAAAAAGCAGTGTATATAATCTGATTAGATGATATGATAAGTTTTGCGAATTTTTACCCCGTGAAAAATTCACAAAGTTTCATGCACTTGAAAATTTCTAGTTTTATGATATTCCTTGGCCCTCCCTACAAGTTGTATCTTCATAGCTTCATAGCTCCCACCTCAGTATCTTCATTTTCATTTTTGATTTTCAGATTCAGATTCATTTCATATATTTGGCAAAATATAAAGCAATATACAAATCATTACAAAGAAACAAATACATCCCAGGAGGACTCCTATATATTTAAAGAAGCAATTATGTGCTTGTAGCTGGAGCCCGTCAAACACAAAAAGGTAAAATACATTCAGCCAACACTTGTTGTGACATGGACCAATGCATACACAAGATCAGTCAAAATTGAAATAACAAACATATATATAAATAAATACATAAATCATCAGTTAACAAAAACAACTCTGCTTCAGACGAGCCCACCACCATATCTCTCTCCCCTCCTCACCTTTCCACTCCCACCTTATCCCCCCCCCCCCCAAAAAAAGAAGAAGAATATCTCCCAACCTTTACCTTCACATTCACTTATCAAGAGATGATCCAGTTTGTTCTTTTAATTGCAGATAATGTTTTCTTATTTCTGTAGGTAGGCTTTTCAGTCTTTGCAAAAAAGCAAAGATTATATATTTTTGTATCAATCTGTGCTGTGTTCATCAAGTTTCATTTCATTTCTCTATTACATGGTATCAGCTCCTTTAAAGAAAATGCATGATCCCCTTCGAGCACCCTGATTGTGTGTTTTATTCACCAAGGAAATGACCTGTATTCTGATGGTTACACTGGAAGTGATTGCTTTTTCTCTGTCTTCTGTTGCATGGATTGATGTAAAGTGATAAGCACCTTTTGTTTGCATGTTTTGCTCTTGCATGATAAATGTCTAGTGAGTTTAAATTTGTACTGTTTTGCACTGCAAATCTGTACCATTGTCCCTATCAGTTGATCATGAAGTGAAAGGGTCACATGAATACTCTGAGTCATTATAATTCGAAAATGGCAAATTCTCTTACATCAAAAATTACATTGGAACACAAAATCCCACTGCTGATTACCATGTTTCTCCCTTCCACTGCCTCACTCACCCCCCCCCCCCCCCAATAATTTAAGATGACACTTGAATGGATGGTATAGTTTTGGTTGAGATTGGGGATTCAGATTTCAACTTCTTGTGAGATAATTAAAAAAAAAAGACTTTACTGACTTATTAGAGAGCATACAATTCTGAGAGAATTCAAAGTTTATTTAATGAAAATTGGTTTTTAAATGGGTGAAATTTCCCAAAAACAAAGAAAAACAAAGTGGCCTTGATAAAATATGGGTCCCACCTCTTATTAGAACCTCTTTGTTTTTGGATATCTCAGCCATTTCGGAACCAATTTTCATCAAATAAACTTTACATTTCTCTTAGAATTGTATGCTTTTTCATATTCGTAAGAGGTTTCTCATTATCTCGCAAAAAAAAAACATTGGATACCTGAAGCCCCATCTCAGCCAAAACTATATCATCTCTTAAACTCTTTGATATGATGTCATCTTCAGGAGGGATTTGGTGCATGGCAAACAAATCTGCCATAGAGATTGACTTCTCAGTGAGGCTGTCGATTGAAAACAACAAGTACATGTGGTCACTGTACACACTCACGAACAGTGCCACTATGAGCATTGCATTCCTGTGCATTTGACCAGAGTGATGTGGTTATGAAATTTGAATTTATTTATTAACTCATCAATTCCCAAAATTACAAATTTGTCATTTGATGCTGAGAGATATCTGCTTATTTACAATACATCATTTGTCATGCGTTTCTCATAAGGTAGAGTGGAGTGAATCTCTCTCATTTCAACCATTCCTTGTTTGTTTAGTCATTGTTTCTTTCTGTTGCAGAATTTTGAAAGCCTCTTTATCTCTAAATCCATGGCTTATGTGTAAATTGGGCAACTCATTGTAGAAGATGAAGAAGTTCCTGTTTGTTTTTCAAAATTAGCAAAATATTTGTATTGTTCTGATTATGTGCAGGAGTGATAATGTATGAAGAGTCCCACCAGATTTTCTCCAGCACAGGACATGAAGTAAAATTCTAGAGTTGCCAATTTGAGAAAAATAAAATGATAACTTCAATCTGTGGCAAAATTTCTCCATGACTCAGTGATTTTAAATGCAAACAAAGCTGTTCCCCCTCATCAAAGCTTAATAGTTGAGAGTAGGGTGTAAGTTTGCTGCATGTACATTCACAAATTCACACTGTATCTGCATTGATACATGTATCTTTTGTCATGGTTAGATAATTGTATGATTGAAAATCATTGTTTGGGTTGTGATTTATATTTGTTTATTATTGTATGGCCTCTCTAGGAGCAATGGCCATGTTCAAGGCAGCAAGCAAACTGCAAATTACCCAAAAGTACGGACCCCAGCAGGCACGGATTGCTGTTGCGCCTTCAGCCGAACTGTCCACAGACCAAGCAGTCGCAGAGGGTACTCCAACTGAGGAGGACAACCTGTCAACAAAGGCAGAAGTGCCTGGGGCAGGTGATGATGGAAACGGAACGACTCCTGTCGAAGGAGAAGATGAAGATATAGCACAAGCAGCAGATTCAGAGATAACCCGACCTGATAGTGGAGAGGAGGACATCTTCAATGATGATGGGAATGAAAGTGGGCAGGAGGAAGAGGATACGTTGAGTAAAAGAAGGATCAAGAGCGCTAAGGAGAATCGTGTCAGGTTCGCCATCCCTGAGAAGCGTGTTAAGTCTGCCACGCCCCGTCTCGCAGTGCAGAGCCTCCCCGGGGTCGCCATCGACCCGGACGTTGTCGATGACGACATCGCGTCGATGCACTCTTTGCCACGGACGGAGACCGAAGCCGAGCTGGTCAGCATCCCGGGATCTGGGCAGAGCATCTTTGACGAGATGGACTTTGAGAGAAGCCCCACCCCGCCAAACATCTCCGTCTCCGTGATGTCACGGACGAGCACAAGAGTGACCAGCCTGCGGGAGGAGAACAGGGTGGGGTCCGGCCTCTCCCAGTTTGAGACCGACTCTCCTTTCTTCCACATCCCCTCCCTGAGGTCTGCCTACTCCCCCATGCCCACGCCCTCTCCCCTCGGCATGAAGATGCTGGACTTGGGAGGGCGGGCTTCGGTTGTCACTGACATCGCCAGCAACCTCCTGGATGCAGATGCTGTGAGTGAGGTCGCAACAGTCAACATCAACAGGGCCATTCCATTCAGTGCCCCTCCGGAAGGGCGGAGGGCAAGACCCAACACAGCCGAACGTAAGTACAGTTCAATTGGCTTTAGTACAGTTTTGATTGGCAGATGTGTATGTGAAAGTACACAGTGTGAAATATGAAGCAGACATTTTATGCTTAGACGAAGATTCATGAATACAATGGGCTGCACATTGGCCATAATGCTGCCCCTATACTAAAATGAAACTGAAAGAATTGGGAAAGGTGTTAAAAAAAAATGCTCCTTGCATCATACCATTCAAGGTTTCATCTTGCTGTAATATTATATGGAATATCCCTATTTCAGGGGTTAGATGAGAAATTGTGATCAATAAATGTAGCCATTCCCCCCCCCCCCCCCAAAAAAAAAAAAAAAAGAGAACAAATAATAGGTTGGTAATGTAATATCACAGGGGCATACATGAAGGCACCTTGTAATGTATAGGAAGACAAAAGAAGTATGCACTATGATTGCAGTCTCCATGCTCTGATCACAAAGAATACCCCATCGCCCACCTCAATTTCACTTCATGCATTTTGAAAAGGAAATTAATTTTGTGTCAGATGACTTTCTTGTACCCAAATGTCAAAATACCAAAAACAAATGGAAGCACAGCTTTGTGGTCTAACAGCTCGAAAGTAAACCAAATAGTATTTCGTTTCAAGGTCAAAATGGCACTAATTTTTATTTTATGTAACTGATTGATAAGAGTTTGGTAGTCTGCGTTCCAGTTGGAATGCAACCGTTTTCAATTCTGTGATTGAACTCAATGGCACTCTTATGTAAGACCTCGTATATTCTCACTAGCATCACCAACTGAACAGAATGAGCAAATCTTGTAGATCTCTGAAACACAGCGTTAACCTCAAGTGGCTACAGGCTTCTTTGTTGCATTCATCACCGTTCACCCTGAAATTCTGCCACATTTCAGGTGCAAGAGAGGAGCAGATGAGACCACTCACAGCGGGGGACCCTCGTGTGACCTTCCCCGACGACTTACCAGTTGTAAGACAATGTGCAGTAGACTTCACACACAGAATATTTGACAAAATATTTGCTGCTGTCTCAACACGGCTCATAATCTCGCAATAAAACAAAACCATAAAGAAGAATGTCAGATTTGAATTTAGCCTGTCACATGCTATGTGATGAACCATGTTTTGTTGTGATATAATAAATTATAAAGTACATTTATAATGCGCCGTATCTATCATTACTGATACCGGTACTCTCGGCCCATGAGAGCCTGTAAGATTCAATACATGCTGTGTGCATATGAACAGCTAATAGCACAACCCCAATCCATAGCCAGTAATTATTACATAAAGATTAACCAAAACTACAATTGAAGAAATGCGATTTGAGGAGAGTCTTATAATTAGAGTATGAAGTTTCCTGATGGATGTCGAGTGTTCAATAGTTGAGGTCCAATGTATGAGAAAGATCGTGACCTGCTAACTGTGATGTACACGTGGAATATGAAGCAGACTAGAGCTTGAGGAGCATAGTATGTTGAGATTCAAAGTTAAGCTGATCTGAGGATGTTTTTATTATTTTGATTCACAATATTTTGCACATGGTACAGGTACTTTAAAAAAATAACCCTTTGCCAAGCTACTTTGTGCCCATTACATCCCAAGACAGAACGAGGTGATAATCACAATCACTGTCATTGGGCATACAATTAATCCATTGTAGACTAGGCCCGGGTATACTCGAACAGGTGTCTATGGGAAATGCATATTAATAACAAATTCAGCCTGTCCTGAATGGGTTAAGGACTGCAGATGTATTTTTTTTGTAATGATCTCTTTGTTATCATTAAAGTATTTTGTTTCTCATTTGTGTAAAATTCTTCACCCATTTGCCCAGTATATCACAGGCATAGCTAACTTAATTGTGAAATACACCTATCAAAGTTTTATAGTAAAATCACATTTTGTATTTGTATGTATATGAGATGTGTCACCTAAGCGTAGAGGGAGTCCTATCTTTTCTCTCTTTTTTTTCTCTTTCTTTCTCTTATAGGAAGACTACGGGAGTATGACTGAGGAAGAATTTCAGAAGCATTTAAATCGTGTCAGGTACTTATGAACACCAAAGGGTGCTGATTAATTGCGTACTCATTTTTATTTATGTGGTGGAAACTGCTTTCAAGGAGGCATGAGTCCTCCAGTACAAAGGCTGTGATTAAGTTTCAGTTTCTCCTGTTAGACTTAAGATTGTAATCATTAATCTTTACAGTATGTGTCAACTGTGAGTGTATCATTTTACTGATCACTCTATTTATGTATATCTGTCTGTCAATCTGTCTGTTACATGTAGTTGCCGTATTCCTTCATATCTTATTTCAATGAATGATTTAAAGAGATTAATTGTTTTTGCATGTATATTGCCAGTCAAAACCAAACTTGTTAATTGTACTATTACTCTTTTATTTTGGAAAATGACTGTCTGATTTTGAGCTTGTCCAATATTGATAGACAAAGGGATAAAGCACTTTGCATTATTTTTAATTGACTAGCCTTACAACCCTCAGGAGAAAAGTAGTATTCAGGATTTGTCTCTTAAAATTTCTGAAGAAGACTTTAAAAGTATTTTGGTCACCATGTATTCAGAATTCATGTACTCAGTACCAAACTGTTATGATAGTGCCTGACTCTCTTTTGTGTATGTTTTTTTTTGGTGATGTGACTTACAGCACACCCGCTGATCTGAGTGGTTACATGAAGAATGACGGGCTGAAGTTTGATGGAAATTGGCAGGATAGAATGATTCTAAGGTAAGAAAAATCTTTGTTTTGTTTGTCCGAAATGCATTGAAAAGCTTCCATGGTAATGATTATGATGCTGCACTCATTCTATGAGCAGTTTCATGATCTCACCTTGGTGGCTTTTACCACCGATACCCTTCCAGAGTGACAAAATTCTAACTTGTACTGCCTTGTATTTTATGCATAGTAGGCTGCAAACTTTTGTCTAACTGACACACCTAGTTGAGCTCTTTGTTTAGTTCTGTGCACTCATTTCAGAACAAGACATCTCTCCTAGTTTTTGTGCAGTGTTTTGTCATTCATGTAATGTACAAACTTAATATACTAAAAGCCACATCTGTTTATTTCCTTTGCTATAGATCTGAAGGTACTTGGAATGTGTGTAAGTGTGCTTATACCATTAGTTGAGAACAGTTGAAGATTATTTGCATGCTACAAGTCATTGCATTTACTTACTTTTGCTTCTAAATTGGCAGTGTAAAGCACGTAGATGCTGTACAACTTTTTTCTGGATTAAAAAACTGACCTTGTGTGTATCTTCCTTCATCCCCTTGCCCCTGTGATTTCCCAGGCACAAGTTTCTGAAGCTTCAGAAAGAGCAGAGGGCGAGGAGTGCTGCCGACCGCCGCCAGCTCCTTGAGCTGAGGCAGAGGCAGCGGAGGAAGGCCCTCCTGGGCCACCACTTTTGCTCGTCTGAGGGGCCCGATGGGCACCAGGCACAACGTAAGTGTCGTCACCTGTTGGTGTGCTGATTATCATCTTCTGTTTTGAAAAATATTCTGTTTTGGTTGTTGTTATGGAGAAGAATGACTTGTTTCCCTGAACTTGAAGTCCCTTTAAGATACAGAGCTTTAAAGTTCATTATGTCCCTTTTGCACCCCTGAAACTCCTTTCATAAGCTGGTGTATCATAGAGGTAGATAATTCTTCAGACCTTTCCTCAGAATGATAAACTTCTTCTGATGGAGGAGGAATTATACTATGGAGTTTCGGAGAATCTATTTAGACCCTGAACAAATTCTGACCATTATTCTTGGTGCAAAGGGGGAGCATATTCTTGAGTGAAATGAGGTTAGTTTTTCATTTCATGTTTAAAAACTCTGAGGTGTTTTACCATAACATTCTATACATAGTAATGGGAGACATTATTCTTTGACCATACAATATTTCGTGATATGTGCAAAACATTTAACCCGTTGAGGACGAGTCCGGAGTACACTCGGGCAAGTGTCAGTGGGAAATGCGTGTTGTATCAAAATCAGCCCGTCCTCAACAGCTTTAACTCTTTATGTGCCATGATGGAAACCTCCCTTGTGCCACATTATTCTGAGACACTAATGGTTTCATGCTTTGAGAAAACATTCTGTTTTTCAAGTCTATGTACAAGTGTAGCTTGTTTAGATTTCTGTTGAGCTGGGGCAAATAGTGAGTAAAGTTGTTGAGAAAATGCCAAACTTTGGTTTGATGTATTATTGTATGATAAATCTATGATTGTTTTTCTTTCACATGACCAGTAGTTACAGTACTGCAAAGGCATGATTTTTGCACACAAAACAATGACAGAAACTTAGAAATTACTCTCAAATCCAGGAGAAAACACCTGTTGATAGTCAATCACCACATGAAATGCAAGCTATATGTGAGAGGAACGGAAGCGTGAAAAACGCTTTCATTGTACCACGGCATTTTGCGATTTATTGATCGGATTAGGCAGATTAGTGGGTTTGAGCAGAATATGCGAAGTTGGCTCGCCGTCGACCGAGTCGGACGTGCAATCGTGGCACGTAAAGAGTTAACAGAAGAGCTGTTGTTGATCATTCAATAAGATGAAAGATGCCCAGTCATGTGTTCCGTAGTTTGAGTCTGCTGGCGGCAGAGGTACACAATAGTTCCCATAGGCAAACCATTTATTTATATTGCCTTGGCAATATCAGTGTCATTGGTACCTTGGTTGTATGCAACATTAGTGATCACATAAAATCAACCAACTGCAAATCCAAATACATATCGTCGCTGGGGTGACAAGACCTTGTATCTGCAATTTTGGTGAAAATGACTTTTTTGGATTAATAATCAATTAATGGGTTAAGTGATATCCTGTCCAAATCCCAACTGTCTTACTCCAAAAATGAAGCCACCACGGCATGTCAAAGGAAAGGCAATCCCATTCGCTACTGTGCTTTGGCCGCCATATCTTTTGGCTCTCCGGAACATTTGACATTTTGTAGATACGAGGTCTTGTCGCCCCAGCGACGATATGTAGCTGTGACTGCTTTTTGTGTGAAAAGAACAGTAAAAACACCACCCTGCAATTCATTTTGAATTATTTTTAGGGAATTTTTAGTTTGAATTTTGTATTTACTCTTTTTCTTTGACATTCTCTGATCTAGACAGCAGTAAATAGATCTGGTAAGCCTGCTTTGAAGATCTTTACAAAGTTTAATGCTCCCTGTGCTTGACTTTGTGTTCACAGTTGTCCAAATTGTGGTCTAAGAACAGTGACAAACAGTGGTGATGTTAGAATATCATTGTAGCAGTTGGGAATGATGTTCACTGTTTTTGATAGTCTTTTGGCTTCATGCAGAATTATCTTTTCTCCTCCTTTCAATTCTGCTAGACTATGTCACCAGGTCTGACCCATCACTCAATTCCGGCCAACGCCTGCGGGCCAAGAGCGCCCCCGTGAGGCAGACCGCTGCACGCTCTCAGTGGAAGCAGGAGACATACTCCCCGCCCACTCAGAGGAAGCAGGCGTTCGTCGGCTCCCCGGATCGATGGCCGACCGATCAGAGGCAAGAAAGCCGGTCAAGTCACAGACAGGAAAGTCGGCTTGGTCAGCGGCCGAGCAGCCAGGCCAATTCCAGGCTAGGGTCAAGGTCCGGTCACCGCTCCAGTGAGACACCAGCCAGTCAGCACATGTCCAGTCATCATCAGTCCAGCCATCAGGGCAGTGGCCAGAAGGACCAGCAGAGGCCACACCAGGACCTGTCAGTGGACAGGCCATACAGGTACTGGTCAAAATTCACACCCCCCCCCCCCCCATTCTGAGCTCTACTCCTGGCTTTCCCTGTATTAAACTGTTATTCACTTTGCTGTCAAAAATATTGAACGATTAAAGATGGAAGCATTTGCAGTATAGAAGGCCAAGGAATGTGTACTTTGCCAGACAGGATTGTTACTGTTAGTTAAGTACTGGTAAAGATGATGAACATCATAGTCCTTTAGATCTGTGTTAGTATCTATATAGTTTCCAGGCTATCAGCTTTCCGTGCAAGGACAAGCAACATATCACACTCCAGAAGTATTTCCAAATACCTGCCACGTAATAGCAGTTGAAAGCTGGCAATTAGGTGAGCCTCTTTGTAGTTTGTATATTTTTGATTAATTTCTAGGTGTAATTGCAGTCTGGTGCTATCTTTCTTTCTTTCTATCTATCTATTTATCTATATATCTATCTATCTATCTATCTATCTACCTCTCTATCTATTTATCTAAGTATCTTTCTCTTTCTATTTGCCTTCCTCTTATTCCTGAGTCAGATTCCGGTTAAATGAGTCTCCAGGGAGACAGACCCAGCTTCAGCAGGAAGTGTCAGCTGAAGATGTGATGAGCAGGGATGCCTCCTCAGGTCATCTCTTGGTCAAGAAGAAACAGTCAGCACGGTCCATACCAAGCAGACCAAGGTATGGCTATTCAGTTAGTATACTATTTTAGAGACTGCCTATAATGATTGACAAGATGTGTCACTTTTTGGCTCACCTGAACCAAAAGCTCAATTAAGCTATTGTGTTTGTGTGTTTGTTCATAGTCTGGTGTCTGTTGTGTATTGTCCTTGTTACATATTCATGTTCTTTTTCAAAACTCAATTTTCACCAAGCTTGGCCAGAAAAAAAAAAAAAAAAGGTACTGGCTGTTGACAGGATCGTAGCCTGTTCAAAGGGCTAGTGGTGGGTATTGACAAAGCTCTGAAATTAAGTAATCTTCACCAATTTTCTTCTCCAGAACCAAAAGTAAAGTGAAATTAATGCCAAAGTTCAATACATTACAACATGTAGTTTCAAGTTTTTTCATGGCAGATCTCGGGGCTGCCCCTTGTGGGGTTTAGCCATTTTATAGACTTACGTATCAGGCTAGTAACTGCAAATGGGATAACTGAAATTCTTCAAGAGTGTTCAGGTGTCTGTTTAAGTGGTCAGTGACTTTTCCTCATCCATTTTTCTGGCCAAGTCTCTCCTACACATGTTTGAATTGCCTGTTCATGGTGGCCTATTTTCATCTTGTCGTTCTACAGACGATACGTCCTCATCACGCAGCCGGGCTCAGAGCCCCCCGTCATGACTCCGTCCTGCCTGGAGGAGCAGCTGCTGGCCAAGCGATTCCCAAAGATGTACAAGCGGTGGCAGCAGGTGGCGCCGCCCACTGTCAGTGAGCCGCAGACGGATGGAGGACCGCAGCCTCCGCCCCAGCGCAAGAACTCCCTAAACTCTGCCTTTATCAATCGACTGCCAGGCAATGTCGATGCTGGTGGTACCCTCTTTTGAAGCTCACGGGAACATGTTTGTTCGTTTTTAGATCGTCTGACTTGTGTGTGCCTCGTAATCATTCCGTCCAAAGTTTCTCCAGCAGTGTCTGAATAACTGCCAGCAGGCAATGAATTTGTAATCCATATTTATCATAATGTGTAGACACTTTTGGATCATCTTCACCGTTCTCGCTGTAAATGAAAGGTGTGTGTGTGAAATTCTTGATTATTTCAGAATCTGTTTCTCCCATTATAGGACAAGTGCTACTCAAAGTGCAAACACAGTCAATATCTGCTCTGAAGGATCATTTTGTGTCTATGGGGGACTCTTGCAGCACCAGTATTGTGAGCAGGCATTAAACTTTGTATGTAGACCACTAGATCTAAAAAATATCCTGAAAAACTTTGAGATTTAGAGATGATGATCAGTGCTTAAGCATGGCTCGACACTAACTTTTTTGTTTGGTGGCCCGATGGGGCCACCAAAATCCTAAATTTCAAATTTTTGGTGGCCCAAGAGAAAAATTCGGTGTCCCGAAAAAAAACCAATAAAAAATATTAAAAGTCCTTTTTTTTAATGAGTCAAATATTTAAGTTTTATAATAGTAAGAATTAGAAGTTGAACATATCTACTCATAAATAAATTTCAACAAACTTGCAACACTCACTCTCAGGCACTCATTCAGTCCTTTTCATCCATCCTTTAAACAAATTTAACTGCTAATTTCCGGCGCAAAAAGTTGCGAATTTATTGACATACTTTTCAAAAAATTTTGGTGGCCCGAGGCGGGCCACCAAATTTGCCCTTTTGGGAAATTTAGTGGCCCGACTTTCATTTTTGGTGGCCCCGGGCCACCGTTAGTGTCGAGCCCTGGCTTAAGTGTAAAGCTATCCAGTGAGATGCAAAGATTTGTGGTTGTTAGACAGTTACAGAGCACATTATGTTTCTGCAGCTTTTCCTTGTTTTGTGTGTGTTTTTCATCTGTTGATTTGTAAGTGCTTTCCACTTGCACATGGAAATCTAATGTCGGTGTGTATCTTTTGGAATGAGCCCAATTGATGTGGAAAAGTTAACCTTTTTAGTACCCAATGGAATAACATACACCTAGCAGAGGTACATGTATGATTCTAAAGTAAAACAATTAACCAGTTTTCAGGTACTATTTTTATGCCTCCGCCACGAAGTGTCGCCAGAGGCATTATGTTTTCGAGTTGTTCGTCCGTCCGTCCGTCCTTCCGTCCATCCGTCCGTTCGTAATGCATTTTTGTGGACAGCGTAACTAGTAAACCATTTGAGGTATCCTAATGAGACTTGGTATGTATATGCATGAGTAGATGAAGTTGTGCCTATCAACTTTTGAGTGCACATGCTCAAGGTTAAAGGTCAAAGGTCAAGGTCATATGCTCAAAATTTCACTATTTTCCCATATCTATGCAATGACTAAAGGTATTTTCTTGAAACGTAATGTATACATGTACTACCCAATAAAGATTCTCTGATTGGAGTTTTGGGTCATAAGGTCAAAGGTCAAGGGGTCAAAGGTCAAGTGAAAATGTTAAAATTGTACTTTTTTCTCCATATCTCAGATATCGTTCAAGGTATCTTCATGAAACATACTACATATGCATGTAATGACTGGCAGTGATTATCTAGGGAATATTGGGGTCATGGGGTCAAAAGTCAGGGATAAAAGGTCATGGTCAACTCTTTTTAAAAAGAATTTACCTTTTCCCTCATATTTATGCAATGCCTGAAGGATTTTTTTTTTTTGAAAATTGTTGAATACACGTACCCAATGGAGATTCTCTGGGAAGATTTTTGCCAAAAATGTCAAAGGTCAAAATCGTAAGGTTAAAGATCAAGTGAAAGTGCTGAATTTCTCTTTTTCCTCCATCTTTGAAGAGGCTTAAGGTACCATTGTGAAACTTAGTACATAATTATATATTATTTGTGCATGTTCTGCCTGACAGTGATTCTCTTGGGAATTTTAGGGTCATGGGGTCAAAGATCAAGGGTCAAAGGCCGGGTTAAAATGCTAACAATTTACTATTTTAATTTAAAACAAATTATACTTTTTTCCCATACCTTGACAATGAGTCAATGCATAAACCTTTAAAAGTGTCAAAAGTCAAGTAAAAGTCCTAAAATCCACAAATACATGCTCTGTTAGAAAATACAGCCATTCATCCAATTAAACCTAGTTCAAGGAACTGAACATTCAATATAGTTGGGACAAACATGTCATTTTATTATTTTGCCAGTTATGTGAAACTGTCATCACACATTGTCACGATGTACTATAGACCTATTAGGAGAATCATGCTTTATGGCAGAGGCATACCAGTCGCCGTGGCGACATTTCTAGTTTTGTAAATGAAACACAATTTTCACCATCAAAACATCATAAGTCCTGATTGGCTAAAAATTAGACTCCCTATATATGGCACCTACAGTAGTTCTTTGCTTAGGATGTGACGAGTTGTCCAAAATATTTTTTGGCATTATTTCTTCCATTTTAATTGGTCACAAAATTCATTCATTCATGAAAATTTTGCATGATTTTTACCCACTGTGTGAGTTTTCTTACCATTTACTGACAACAGACAACAACTGTAATATGACTTTCCAAAATCTACGTGAAAAATAATACAAGCATTGATTTAGGTACATCATGGAGCCCATATCTGTTCTTTTTTAGATGTGTGCAACAGCATGTAATCTTGAACTCTTGTGTGTGGTTATTTTTTGCACATGAGTTTATGTTTTGGTGTGATTGTTTTCTTCTCTAGTATTTTGATTGTGTTTCTTGAAGAACTTTATATATCTACACCTGTCTATAGGCTATGCA
>NW_027271391.1:430000-437500 GCF_040938485.1 Diadema antillarum | reverse complement strand
CCTAACAAAAACACAAGGTCTTTAGTCTACCAATGTTTCCAACTCCTTGTTTTCTTTTTCTTTTGTTGTTGTTGTTGTTGTTGTTGTTGTTGTCGTTTATTGTTGTTGTTGTTGTTGTTGTTGTTTGTAGTAAGCGCGGCCAATAAATATTGTCACCCTACATTCTATCGGAACATGGGCAAAATGAACTATGTGCCACAAATTAAGTTCTTTTTTTTTTCAATACTGACATTATGCCGTCAAACGACTGAAATTATAACTTAAGAAAAAATCTGATGCCATGTTACCGATCAGCCCGTGAACTTCGTTGGAAAGACCACGCCTCTCTGCGACGTAGAAGCCAAAATGGGTCACTCTGTGAGCCTTGATGATGTCATTGGGATCGTGCGCCCTCACGCGATGCAACATGATGACGATCGCCACTTCGTCCCCGTGGCTGATAATTACGTGACGCTTGTGGCGTACCTGCACGACGAAGTCTCCGACTCTCAAGGTGAGGTCGTCTTCCCAACGCAGCCTGAAGGCTTCGGTGCTAACCTCGATGAAGTCGGGGGTGAGGAGGAGATAGCGGTCGCTCCCGAGACCGACCCTCATTTGGCCGAAGTACGTTCGCACCGGCTCGTCTGGTTGGCCGTTGACGTTCTCAGACAGGTTTGCCATTCGTCCAGCTGGAATCACTAACGCCGTAACCGTGAGTCCTAAAACAATTCAGACAAGTGAAAGTTTTGTCATTTTCACACCGTATCAAGACTACCGAGCTCTCATTACAGGAATGAATAAGTAAGCAAACAAACAAACACACAAAAACAAAACAGTAAATACTCTGAATCATCGTAAAGCTGCATAAAAACAAGAATAAATAACCTACAGTTACTTTGATAACAGTTCCTGACATACAGCTCCCGATTGCCATTAGAAGTCGCCATTCCAGCAAGAGTTGCTATCCTAACATCTTTTATGAAATTGGGCCCTGCTCATTTCTGAGACAGGAGTGAAGACTATCTTCACAGGACATGAAGATCGGTATTCGAGAGTGAGACCCACCGAGCTTGGGATCATCCAGGAGACTGAAGACATCGCCGGGATCGCCATTGATGTCGAAGCAAACGGTGACATCAGTTTCCGGGAGTTTGATGAGAAAGTGCGGATCACTATCAGCTGTCGAGAAAAAAAAAGTAAAACCAAATTCAAATAATCGATGACAATTAATAGGAGTCAACTTGGTTCTTCTGGTGATCTAATGAATAGTTATAGCTTTGTTGAATCAATAATCAGCAGTTACTATCCAGTGAAGGGCTTCTCATGACAGCCTTGCCGTTAGTTTAAGAATATATCATGTCCTATAGTATCCAGAATAATTTTCATATTCTGATTACACGATGATCTGACTGATTGATTGCTTGAAGACTGATTGGTTGAAATCATTACCGTATGAAACTGACTTGAGATTTAATTAAGTTATATGAATTCAAAGAATAAAATTTGAAACAAAAAAGAATGAAAAGGATAGGCCTACAGTTATTTAAGCAACAACATATGGGTAGATTATCTGCCTATCGTCACCATTACCAGGTATGATGCCATAACTTGAAAAGCAGAGCAATGTACATACGACATGTACATTTTGCCAAGAAATTGATAGCGTTCGGGAAAGAAGCGATTATCACGAAAAGTGATTTTGACACGTAGCATCAGACAAAATGACAAAACTCAATCCAACAAATACCCGTAAGTAGCGTATACAGATAGAATGCTTTTGTGTGTGCGGGTTCCAGAAGGGCATTAAAAATTGATGTACACCTCTAAAGGGAAGTCAGTTTCTTCGGAGAGTTTCTACGTTTTGGTATCAAATTAATTGTTCGTTCTTACCTGAAGACAAAGGCGCCTGAGGTCCCCTTAGGACATAGGAAGTGAATGGTGGGCTTGAGGGTCCTGCAAGAAACAATTATTATTTTTAAAAAGTCATCAAAGACCAGTTTACGCATAAATTCCGCTATTATCTTCACTGGACTTGAATCAACTTTTACTGATGCATTCAGTTTAGTGCAAAAGTCATGAGCATAAATATGACCATATCTTGATAAGCAAACATGACCGACGAAGAGTAGATAATCATAGAGCAATATGTTAACGATTTCATACTTAACTTCAAAGAGTTCTGTGGCATTAGTCATGTGTTATCATAAAACTGCAATGGATCGTTGGAATCAATGAGAATAATTTCAAACAAAAAATTGTCACAGTGACTGATCGCACTTCTTATACAGCTTTTGACACTGGCACCACAGCGCTTTTATACAGCGTATCCAGAGTGAGGTGTTCATTGGTCTTTTGCCGTCAACGAAACCAATAGCCCAGTTTATGCTGTGGTTTCTTCTTCTGACTATCCGGTCTGGTGCTCTTTATCTCATTTTAGCTTTCTGTGCTGAACACTTTTCATTCATCAATTTTGCAATCTGATTTACTCATAAGGGGTCATTATAAACAAACCTATAGTTTGCTTCCGATGATATTGGGTATAGTGTTTGTTATGGAAGTGAATTATTAAAGTTGAATAAAAAGAAGATAATATAAGATGGACATGTGAAAATAACTTCACACAATTAACGAATAATGACCTTTGGTTTCATATTCAATTTTTCATCTGCTGGTTTGAATTGAATTTTTATGCTCCTCTTGTTAAAGTACTAATATTTATACCAGCCATGATAGTTAGGAGTACTTCACACCGAACACGACTGTTTTTACCCGCGAATTGCTGTTTTTTTAATATGTGTGCATTTGCATGTGATTGCATTCGTATCTTGATGTAACTAGATGATGTAAATAAACCACATGGGACCAAGGAATGACCCCCTGGAACACGGAGAAGGTGAGATTTTCGAGATCTAAATCTGCAACCTAGCTTTTTCTTCGCTTTTCAAGTAAGCATACTTCATCATTTTAAAAGGATGGCATAGTTTCGGTTGAGATGAGAATTTTAATT
This sequence comes from Diadema antillarum, assembly GCF_040938485.1. Classification (NCBI taxonomy): domain Eukaryota; kingdom Metazoa; phylum Echinodermata; class Echinoidea; order Diadematoida; family Diadematidae; genus Diadema; species Diadema antillarum. Next base: position 434,514 of record NW_027271391.1, on the reverse strand, counting down.
TTTTGCAAGTTAATTATACAGAAACCACTTATATTAAATATAAAAGAACATACATCCTGGATGAGGTTCATCTGATCGGTGATTTCAGAGAAATATGTTCTTCTTTCACAATCACGTAAAATTATTCTGTACCTTGGTGAGTACTTAATGGTGGCTTCTTCAGACTGAGTCATACTGCCATCTACGACGAAGTCTGAAAAAGCCACCAGTAGGAGGCGAAAGTACTCACTACGGTACAAAAATGATTTTACGTGATTGTGAAATAAACAAACATACAATTCTAAGAAGAATTAAAAGTTTCGTTAATGATAACCGGTTTTGAAGTGGCTGAAATATCCAAAACAAAGTGGTCCAATGAGAAAGTGGGATCCACCTTTTATTAGGACCACTTTGTTTTGCTTTGTTTTTTGATATCTCAGCCATTTTATAACTGATTTTCTTCAAATGAACTTTTAATTCCTCTTGGAGCTGTATGCTCTTTAATATTTTATACAAGTATCTCACAAAATTAAAACCCGGATACCCATCTCTACCAAAACCATACCATCTCTGTAAGCTTCTTCCTTATCTCACTGTACTCGTCTGTACATGACAAAATATTCCATAACCAGAATCATATTTTTACTGATTTGCGCTCATGGAGTGCAAAGGGACTATGTGGTGCAAATGGATGTTGACCTCTAGTATGTGGTGCAATAAATCCATGCTGTTGATGAAAACATGGGCCTATTGCAAGAAAGTTGAAGTCCCAACGTTGTATTATCTTGCAAGCACAAGACTGAACTTGATTAACAATGGGCAAAATTGTATAATCTCAAGACAGTAGACCATTCTTATCTTATCAGCATGAATTTTAATAATCATGATTAATAGGCCAACGATGCCACAGACAGTGTGCACAGGTACAATACACCCATTCAAAAGGCATTTTGTGAAATTAGAATGATACCTAATAACGCCTTCATATCTGTCCTCTTTACATGAAATCTTTATAACTAAGTTGTATGCTATATCTATATAACTTTCTATCACATGAATATCATCAGTATGGTTTTTCGCTTAAAGAAACACTTATATGAAGATATATATATATATATATATATATATGTTTATATGTATATATATAATTTACATATATATATATATATAATTTATATATATATATATATATGTATATATATATATATTTTATATATATATATATATATATATATATACATATGCATTTTTAGCATGCCTAGTTGTATTTTCCTTGTTTACTGTCATATAAATCAAATGCACAAATGGTGGCACCCTATTAGCTCCAGGCGCAACCTCAAATTCACACCGTTATGTCGTGGTATCAAGTCCTTTCAATCTGCGCCTACAGTGCAAATATATACATGCATGCTCTTAAATACTATTTCAGTTTCAGTTTCAGTAAGTTGTATGATCACAATAGTTGTACTATTGTATTCATTAGCATGTCTTTAATCCATGCGCCACTTTGGCCCGATTTCACGAATGTGGTTTAAACTTGGACCAAAGTCTGTGCAAATTGTTTCTGCGTAAATACGATTATACAGATTGTGTACGCCGACAGACGTACGTCCGGTAACAAACGCCCGTTGATACGCGCATGTTTCAAGTCTGAATTTTGATTACGGACTAAATCTAAGCCTTCCTCGTGGATGCGGGCCAGAGTTTACATTTTTGCTTACACATTATACCTGAATTTATCAATGCCATTCATTCCTTTGGCCCACTTTGTAACGCATCATTGGCAGTGCACTTCCAAGGTCAGTATGCTGTGTGAATCACCACAGCGAGTTATTGTACGTATAACTCCGTTATGTAATCATAATTGACGCTCTTCTATTATATTAATCACTAGGGGTGGAATTTCTACCGATTTTGTTTCTTTGATCCAGTGCATCTGCTTTGAAAATAACTTCCACAGGACCCAATTTTTTTTTTGAGTGATCTGAACAAAGAATTTATCCAAGCACCATCTCTTATTTCATTTCGGCATGAAATACATTTTTTTTCTTAATTTATATCTGTAGCGATTTTCTTTATTTACTTGTAAAATGTGGAACAAGGAACAATGAAAGAAACAAAACAAGCGATCAAACAAAGAACATAATCCAAAGTCTTACTCTGTTTCCTCGCAACCCCACCACTAAACATCCCCCTTGACTGTATTGGAACATTCGGAGCTGCTTGCGGGCTTAGTGATTGGGCAACGTCGGCCACCTCGTCCTCCGCGACGACGTCCTCGCCGCCACCGATGGGCTCGTCGACCGCATCCTCCTCGGGCTTCACTACAAGCAGCGACGTCAGTGGGGTGACGAAATGGTACTTCATGGAGAGGTTGAGCGCCCGCTCGGTGAGATTATCCCTGGCCGCTCGGTTCCTGGTCGTCTTCCGCTGGTCCAGAATATTCTTAATGGAAAGGTAAGCCCAGAGGCGCTGGGCGAAGTTGTCGACTTCGTTTCGACTCAGAGTTCGTTCCTCCTGTCCGTGGAAGGGGAAAAACAGCAGTATTGGCAAGGCACAAGATGTTATAGTACGGTATTGCTTGATAATATAAAGTGCCAAGACGTATAGCTTCACAGGTAAGTATACATGGTATGGTAATAGGGCCTACTGGAGTTTGATACGAAAGGGCGTGGCGCCCTGTGGTGCGGTATGTGATGGCATGGTATGGGTGCTTTATCTCAGCAGTCACCAATCGTATTGAGTTTATTTTTCAATGGCCAATTTAATGATAGACAGGGTAATTCGTAAATTCTTGTCATGGATTATCCTTAACATAGGTAAATGATATAGGCCTGTTGAATTTTCGGCCACTATACATTGTGATATCCTGGAAGCCATTATTACCTGAAGTTTTTTTTTCTTTTTCTTTTTTGACGTAAATGCTGGAAAAACGTCTTTATCCTTCATAAACTTATATACACATGTATTTTATTTTCATTCCACTTGCGCATATCACAAGGTCTGGGAAATCAGCGGGTGCATTTCTGCACCATATGTTTTGGGACATGCTCTTAGAGATTTCTCCTGGTTCGCACCACTGATTTCAAAGAATAAAAGAAAATGTGCTACACGCCATTTTCTGCTCAGCACAATATTCTATACAAGGCAATGATGTAACGTTTTCTATCTCGAAGCTTACGTCAACGGGTACTGAAGTGTTAAATTCGATGCCGACATCGAGGGACATTGCTGTTATCGTCACGTCCAGTTGGAGGTCGTTGCTCTCATTCCCGTCAACGAGTGAGAGCACGGCAGGCTGTGCTGCCGAGGCGAGGATCGTTTCGTTTCCCGCCGGCGTAGCCGGGTCGTGGTTCTCCACAGTTTCCGTGGGCTGGTCCGGCTTGTTCCACACGGCATTGATCACTTCATCCTTCAGCTTTCCCGCTACGGTGATTTCCGTGCCGTCGTAGTACGCCTTGAACGAAGACTTGGTGAGACTGTCCTTGTCTATGAGGTTGTTGTTGTACTCGATGTTGATGTTAAACAGAAGGGGGTTGGCAACTTCGTCGTAGAAACCCTTCATTTGCAGGGCCGCGTCGGAATCTTCGTACACTTTCCTCGCCAGGCCGTTGTTGTTGAGCGAGAGCTTATCGAGGAAGTTGTAGTCGACGCCATGGCCGAACCCGATGTTGAACACGGAGATGCGTCCGTCAATGATCTTGGTGATTCTGGAAGTGATTTCAGCAGTATTCGTGACCTCGCCCGATGTCGGCGCACCGTCCGATAGCATGATGATCAAGGGTAGACTGTTTTCCCCCGTGTGCTCGTCCAGAAGACGGACAGCTTTCAAGAGACCTCCGTAAAAGTTTGTACCTAGAGTATGAATGCATTAACATGTGACCCGTTAATACAAAACTCTCATAAAATGACATAATGAAGCCGAGAAAAATGTAAAAAAAAACCCAACAACAACATGGTTTTAATACCAGCAAGGTAAGAATTTTGACCCTTGCGTAAAGATTCAACGTTTCATGTCTCAACAATCTATGGTCTGAATCTCTAATGCTTCAGAATTGCTTTAAAAATCTAATTTTCAGATTTATTTCTAATGAAGTACGTTACATTGGTTTGTTTTGAATTCACATATATTTTTGGCAACTGAACTGCTCGGCCGATTTTTATTCTCAGATTGTTACATTGTTAGGGTGATGGCCGTTTTTTCTTCTTAACGTTCTCTTTTCTAATTCTAATTAGCAAGATGGCGTGTACTTTATTAGACTATCGTGGTGTGTGAATATAGAAATGATTGATCTTACCATCATAATAGTAACGACAAATGAGATAAAAATGAGTATTTAGATATATGCCTTACGCACTCAAAATGGGATGAGTAATAGTATCCGTCTTACAAATTTAGGCATTACACGTATTCAGTGTTTATTCGCTTGAGTATTTCACAGAAATTTCAGCAGCCGTTTATGTTCATTCGGTTGTGAACATCTATTTTTTTTCCTCAAATCATATTACCGAGTACGAATTCAAGAGAACTAGGA